>NW_015664181.1:1329974-1341166 GCF_001515625.1 Sinocyclocheilus rhinocerous | reverse complement strand
TATATTTTATATATATATATATATATATATATATATAAAAATAAAATAATATTATTATTATTTTATGTTTCATATTTTATTTGTGTTTTAAATATGGGGTGAAATGTAACTTCCATTTAACGAATGACAAAAATGGTTCTTGCTAAGCAAGTGGATCTTTGCTGAAAGAGTGAACTGATCTTTGAAGGAGAGTTTCTCTGTGAGATCATTGAGTGTTTTATAACAGCATGTGCAAATTGACATGTGGGTTTATTTTTATTTTATTTTTCTCGGTAGAGAGTTAGTGTGACCTTGACACAGAGTGTGTGAAGAAATGGAACTATTGTGCCAGTGACCTTTCAGCAATTTCCAAGTGTTCGGATCAGCTAGAATATTCAGAAACGGTTAGCATCAGATTAGAGGGGCAGAGTGATCCAGACGAGTCCCGGTGGCAAGTTCCGACACTAAAATGTCACAGGCCAAGGGGTTCGGAAATGTGGATGGTGATGTATTTTTAGGTAGACTAGTCAGGATTAGCACTTTCCTTCAGCAAGATGTGAAAGTACACAGCCGCTGATAAGAGACTGCACTTGCTGCACTCTGTGTGGGCTTTTATATGTTTTATTGTAAATTATGTTTGATGGAAAGGCAGGTATAAAGTCACCTCACCATATGGCTGTCGGAAATGGAATTGCTGTGTGGATGGCACATTCATTGCCATAACTGGATTTGCTCAGCCAACCAGCTTGCAGAGATGACCCCCCTTCTGCCTCATACACCTCTTAAAGAGAGTCAGAATCCATGTGAATGTTTCGCTGAATGGATTTCAGAGGCCAGTGCGCATATATCTATCTCCACAGCGCTCATATTGCCATTATGACAGCAGCACTAAAAATGACATTACCAATTTTATCTGTATGAGATATGAAGGATTGTGATCTAATTCACTAGCATTACTACATTGGAGTACAGATCGTATCCGTTTGTATAAAAATTCATAATGCTTAATTTTAATAGAACAGATCATCCAAAAAAATACAAGTTCTGTCGTTTACTCTAAAATTCTGTCTGTTCCTCACAAAAAGCTGTCATATGACTTAGTAATATGTTTTATTATCATAAATATGGACTTCTTTTATCTGTCATTTTTTCTCATTTTGGAGCCTCAATGATTTTCAATGATTGTCTGTGTACACTCTGTTTCTTTGTCTGTGACAAAAGGGATTTCAGTCAGGGCAGAAAGCAGATGTTCAATGGGTCATGCGGCAGTCACGCGGTATAGATCCCGTGTTCGCGGGCCTGAGGGCATCAGTTAATTTACTCATCCTTTTCCTGCTGGATATACTAGTTCTATACATTCACGATCACGAGGTATCCATATGTCGTGAAAGGGCTTTTCAGTCCTGATACAAAAGATCTCTGTGGTATCTCTTGATTAGATTAATTCGAAGCCTCATGATGGTGATTCAGTGGCATATCTGTGTCCTGTATATGAAATCCCTACATCTGTCATTTTTTCTCATTTTGGAGCCCCGGCCCACATTTTCCATACACTTTTATTGTTAGAAAGAAAGTCATGTTGGTTTGGAAAAAAACGTGAAGATGAGTAAATAATCGTTTAAATCACTTAAACTTCAATTTCGGCCAAAATTATTGCTTCAGTAATTTCTGTTTCATTTCAAGAGCCATTAACATTTTTTGTGGCTAGACATTTCTGCTAGTTTCAGTTATTCTTAGTAAGTCATTTTGCAGGTTTTTTGTTAGTTTTTACATTCATTTATCATTTTAATTTTTTGTATTTTTAAGTGTTTTTTGCCAAATGATTACAGACCCATTTGTACAAAAGCATGTCTTTTTAATTTTTTTTCTTAATGTCAGCCTGATTATAAATATGTTAGTGTTTGAATTTTTTCCCCAAGATAATGTATCAAACCAAATATTGATATATTATAGATGTAGCTTACATTTACATTTAGTCATTTAGCAGACGCTTTTATCCAAAGCGACTTACAAATGAGGACAATGGAAGCAATCAAAATCAACAAAAGAGCAATGATATACAAGTGCTATAACAAGTCTCATAAGCTTACCTTATGGATATTTTTTTACTAAAAAAAACAGGACATGGAAGCTAATTAAAAAAAATAGTGAATTAGTTCATACATCTTCCTTCCATCAACGTGGTCTTTCTGCTTCACTCTCAATTTGTAGCTCAGTTTTCCTTTATCTTTTCTAGGCCACATTTCTCATAGGTAATGTGTCTTAATGATAAAGACCCAGGGTGAAACACATTTAACATGGGAGTGAAAAGCAGCATTGCTCATGAAAAACATGTACTGACAAATATCTTATACAAGCAATCAGATGTTTTCAGCCCATCCATAGAAGCATCAGCGTCTTCTCTTTATTGAATTCTGTGTGTTTTTCTATACCGGCGGACTTCAAGGACATCATAGGCATTTTGTACAACATTTCTTTGATGAGATACTTTACTGATCCACAGTTCTGAATTTGCTATGAGCTGTAACCGTTACAGATTGGCAGTGTCTCGTGGTACAACTTCCAGAGGCATCTTTACTTATTAACATTTCTTTATTATTCATCACTGATTATTCTTTACAATTTATCTCAATTTTAAAAGCAACATATGCATTTGTGTTTGTGCATGTTTGTGCACCTGCTCATTAGAATTTATTTCTTTAATTTCAAATTGTTTTATGATTATTTGAAGTTTGCATTCAATTGCAAGCAATTTTTTTTTGCCTGAAGACCAGGGGCGGTTCTAGGGGGGGGCAGGGGGAATTTGGAATCATATCACACCAAACAATTTTGGGTGAAATGCGCAGTTTGTCCTGTAAACTATGCATATAAAAAAAGAAAAACATCTCCAGCAGCTAAATTCAAATCTGCGTTCGCTGGCTGGCACAGAGCCAGAGACACACACGTTTTTAAAGCACTGCGCATTATAACCAATCCCATACTATTATGTTGAGTTTATGAATGCAAGGACCAATCAGAGGAGTTCAGATGAGTCACCTAAATCCTAATGGAATATGTCCCAAAACACACTACAGAAAACCATTTTTAATGGTTAAAAATTGATGGTTTGTAATGTTGTTTGTTGTGGAAATCATTACAATTTTCTGTGATGGTTTTATTTAATGTTTTACAATGAATTATTATTTCAGCCTTGTCTACTTCAAAATTTCATGTTTAATTCAGTTCAGTTTCTTTGTAATTAATTGTGAAATTGACTAGCAATTTCTGAGTGAAAATTGTTTCTAGACCACTTTTTAAGTCGTTATGTTTTTTACATCATTTAATAATGTATTAAAATAAAATAATAATATAATAATTAATTTAATTACTGTAATTATAATCATCATTGAAAATAATAGGAAAATAAATAATACATAATACAAAAATGAATAATAAATAAATCATAGGAACAAAAATGTTAAGAAAATGTTGCTTTTTTCTTATCAAAGTAATGTCACAAAGCAAAACAACTTTCTTTTGATTTTGGGAGTGAAACATGACCCAAACATGTTCTTGGCATGTTTCATGTGATTTACCCAGAAGCTGGCATGTGTGTGAGCAGTGGATCAAGTGAGAGAGAGGCTTATTGTGTATGTGAGTGAAGAGAGTGATTGTGTCTGAGGAACTTGTCCAAGTCATGTAATCTTGCCCTGTGTGTGGATTGCAGCGATACATGACATGGTGAAAAATGACTGAATGAATAATAGGCTACTTAAAGTAGTTTAAGATGAATTTTAAAATTGTGCCCCCTAAAAGCACAAGTGGCCCCTGTCTGGCCCCCCCAGTAACTGTGGTCTAGAACCGCCCCTGCAAGACAATGTGAGTGATGTTTGCCAGTGCAGAATTGACCTCCACTGTGCTAGGATGCTCTGGGTGGTTTGCCAAATCTCTGTGATATTCCGGTCTCCGGTTTTCTTTCAGTGCAAGTCTTTATGTATTTATGGTCTGCCAGGTATATTTAGTCTGAAGCATATTAATGAAAATTAAAAACAGTGAATTGTGTTTGTGTGTTTATCTTGTGCATTGGTATGTTTGTTTGGAAGGATTGTTGGCTAGTGATTTATACATGACGTGATATCCTTTACATTGCAGAATGTAAACATTGTACTTTACATTGTACTTAATCTATAGCAAACCATATTTGAAGAATTAAGCTGATCTCCAAAGGCCTTTAATTAATGGGTGGATTCCTCATTAAAAAAAATTAATAAATAAAAATCCAAAGTCCAACTCACTGTTTATTGCAAAACTAAAAGAAAAATAAATAAATAAATATTACATTACATTATATTATATTATATTATATTATATTATGATTGCTTGCCCATTGAGGTCTGACCTTTACTGTCAGTAGAACACTATAAACCCCTGCGCTGTACCCTACAGTCAGGCAGAATACTAACTAGGCCAAGTCCAGCTGTGCCAGCCGTATCTCTTTGCCCAAGGTGGGGATGTGAAACTGAAGATTTCACAGCCATGTCAATGTTATGTGGAGATTTTGAGGGGCCTTTGAACTGCCCCGAAGGATAACCTCTCGGCAAAATAAGATCTAGTTTTCAGACGGATCAGAGTACCGAGACAGAAAGTATGGCCCGGAACTGATTACTGAAAAAGCCAAAGACAATGGAAAATAATCGACTGGCTCAGGAAAACACACAGTGTACTCCTAAACCACGAGAGTTAAGATTAAGAATGGCTCAGTAAGGCTGGCTAGTCAGCAAGTGAGTTAGAAAGCATATTTATTGTAGTTGCATGTCTAAAATCATCCACTTTAAGTCAAGTTAAACGGTAAGTCATTTTATGGTAACACTTTATTTTATAGTGTCTTTGTTACACATACATGTACTTACTATAGTAATAACGATAAATTATGCATAGTTGCATGCAACTAACCTTAAACCAAATTATAACCATAACCCTATAGCATGCAAGTAGATGTTGTTAATTAATATTACTCAGTACTTAAAAATTAATTACACTTTAACAAGGGCACCTTAAAACAAAGTGTAACCCCTAATTTGACATTTCTGTATACAGGGAATAATTATCATCATAGTTTTTTAGCATAATTAGTTGTTAGTTTCACATTAAAGGGTTGCGCTAATATATAAATATATATGTATGTGTGTATATTTTTCTCATAATTATTCTTAAATATAATTATAACCATTAAAATATTTATCATATAATTATATTAGTATATATTAAAATAAAACTATGAAAAAGAACGTATGGAAAAAAAAGAATGAACAATATTTTTAATACAACATAAAAATTATAATTTATTAATAAAATGTATTATACACACATGTATTATGTGTGTGTGTGTGTGTGTGCGTGTATTTCTCTTAATGGTAATAATCATTTATTTACCAATATTTGCCATGTAATTATATCAGTATATATTAAAATAAATGTACAAATGCATGAAAAAATAATCAATAACATTATTTAAATAGAAATACATACATTTTAATAAGAATAAATAAGTAAAAAAATAAAATAATATCTGTGAGAAATGCATCTGATTGTTGACTCGCCGTTCAAATATCCCACCAATTACCTGGCTAGTATGTAATTTTGCACATTCTGAATAAGGAGGCAGTGTAAATATGAAATGGGTGCAACGAGAGAGGAAAATGACAGCATGCCAACATCCTAACCACCTTGCGTTGCGAATAACAAGACTTAAGATATATAATTATCATACATAAGATTGTTAGAACATACACAGCTGTATGAATGTTATTATTATTTTTGGTGGTCCCAACCATCTGTTGTCAGTGCTGACAAGTTCAGATTGCGTCTGTCACACCGCAGGCTGTGTGAGGACCAAATCTTTCCCTATCTCGGAGCGCTATGACATTAAAGTGGTGTTTAGAGTACTGGCTGTCCTCAGTTTGCCCCCTGTACAGCAGCAGCACCCGTTTAGTTTAAAATCTGTCAGGCAGTGCGGTGTGTATGAACATTAAAGTCTCTCACTGCTTAGACTATCAAGAAGGTGTACGTGTGTGCGTTTGTGTACCAGAACAATCCCTTAAATGAATTTGCTCAGCCAGTGGTCAGTTTCGGGTTGGATTCAGCTTTTTTAATTCAGAGCTCAATTCTCTATTAAGCTGCAATAAAACCTGGTTTTGCTTCAGGACTTTGCATTGGACATCATACAAATGTAAACGTAAAAAAAGCCTTGAAATCAAAGCCTCACATTTCCACTGGGTTTCATCATTAATTTCTCCATGCCACTTGCTATCTCAGCAAATCAAATTCTCACTGGTTTGCAATGCAAATGCTGAGACAACTGTGTGTGCATCATCTAAACCTCACCAAAGCAAGACAAATATGTGATCGCAGTGTGTACTCGCCGGTATTACAAAGTCTGTTTGTATTGTACTGGGTATCAGTGCTCCACTGGAGTTCCCTGCATGCGAAGCCTTTAGTGCGTCTTTGCGAGGTTCAAAGACTTCCAGAAATTATGGATGTAAATGGAACAACACAAATGTGACATGAGAAGAATCATACACAAGCCTCCCCCCCACTGCGAGAATCACTGTGCAGCATGACTATCTTTCATGTCGAATTGTAAATAAATCAGTCAGCCTTGCTTTGAAAAGTTACTGTTTAATGAATACAGATTATGTGTGGAGGGACTTTCAGATAACTGTTATTAATGCTCTGACACCTTTAAATATTGTTTAGCTTTACGCTAACAGCAGTTTTGCATTTTTTATTTGGATTAAGTTTTTATAACATGCAGATACAGTCATATGATAGACATTAAGGATATTAGAATGCCTTAAAGGGGTCAAATGATGCGATTTCGAGTTCCCTTTCATGGGAACTTCGAAATGCGTCCTCTAGGTGTCAGGGTTGGGGATGAAGGGATGAGGCAAGGACTCAATAGTGCTGCGTAATGGGCTTTTATTAATAAAATAAAACAAAACAAACAACAAAAACTACCCCGTGGGGGAAAAACAGGCTGGCAAGGCAGGATCAGTACACGACACGACACGACAGGATACATTCAATGGTGATACGATGACGAACTGGCCCGGGACTGCAAACACAAGGAGAATAAATGGAGAGCAAATGAGGAGGGTAACGAGGGAACACATGTGGGGCAAATTAACCAATAATCAGGTAACAAGATGGGTGGGGTCAAGACAATTGACATGAACACATGGCACACAGGAAACAAAGACAAAAGCCATGTGCTCACACAAAACAAAACACAAGCACATGGCCAGCAAAACAATCACAAGCCATGTGCTTGAACAAAAAGACACGGGCCAATCACAATGCACTGGGTTAGCTGGCCAATCAGAGCAGACTGTGCTTGTCGGAAGGCGGGACTTTGTAGAAAACGAAGCGTTTGAAAGAGGCGGGGCATATAGGACCTACAATAATGTACAGTATTTGAAAAATAATGTGTTTTTTTGAACATTAAAGCATGTCAACATATTCTGTTACACCAAATACACAAAATAATGATCTTTAAAAAAGCATCATATGACCCCTTTAAGATTGTGGGGCAAAAAGTCTTAAGTATTTTTTAATATCCATTATCCAATGGAAAATAATGATAATAATTAAAGCTTATTTAATTAGTGACTTATAACAGGAAACTGTTTATTTCAAAAAGAATACTATATTCTAATAATATCCATCTAAACATTTTAATATTGAATAATACTTCTGCAAAAACATTCAACTTCTACATAATATGTGTTCAAATATAATACATTTTATTAAGGGTCTCAGACTTGGTTAAAAAAAACACATTACATTTTTTATTTGAATAATACTTCTGCAAAAATGTTGAACTTCTACATGATATGTATTCAAAGATAAAGTTCTTGGAACAGTTTTTTTTCGTTTTTGTTCTGGATATGTGGCCTTGCTTGCTTATTGTCTAAGAGCATCCTCTCCATTCTCATGCTCTGTGAGTGAGAGTTGCTTTCGGCACTTTTCACAGTCCCACACAGCTCCCACTCAAGACCTTGAGACTTCGGCTAATCAGATTCAGGTTTGAGTGCACACTACCTATGAAGATGATAGTGCCGTGGCCTTATCTTGGATATGTTGTCATTTGAAGTTTTTACACAATGCTGCAAAAATGTTATTTGCAGAAGAACCAGACACACCATAATACTACAAATTATTAAATAAATTGTTAGTTGGATTTATTTTCCGTAAGTTGTTGAAAGACTTGAGAATCTTACAAAGGCATGTTCAGGTTACAGTTCACTCCAAAATCAAAAGAAACAGTTACAAGTTATTTTTTGCTGAACAGTCAAAATGGACAGTCATTTTTGTCTAGTTTTTTTTGTTTTTTTTACAAAAATTAAGCACACCTTTCTCCAAAATCTTGTTGCTTTCTGATAAGCATTGCAGTTATAAAAATGAGCTCTTGCATTATGTTAATGAGAATGTGGAGGGGGCCATTTTTTCTATAAATTATTGGTTTGTGTGCGTGTATAAAAGTCTCTTACGCTCAACAAGACTGCATTTATTTAATAAAAATACAATAAAAACAGTAATATTGTGAAATATTATTACAATTTTTAAAAATATTTTTCTATTTTAAAATATCTTAAAATGTAATTTATTCCTGTGATGCAAAGCTGAATTTTCAGCATCATTACACTAGTCTTCAGTGTCTCATGATCCTTCAGAAATCATTCTAATATACTGATTTACTGTTCAAGAAACTTTTTTTTAACTATTAATGATGTTGAAAACAGTTGCTGCTTAATATTTTTGTGAAAACCAAGATTTATATATATATATATATATATGATTTTCAAATAAAAATAAATAATTCTTACCCCAAAAATTTGAAAGGTATATTTTGGGGTGAAAATATTAACTGACTTTGTGAGATCCACCTGGACCAGAAGAGCCTCAG
Source organism: Sinocyclocheilus rhinocerous (assembly GCF_001515625.1). Lineage (NCBI taxonomy): Eukaryota > Metazoa > Chordata > Actinopteri > Cypriniformes > Cyprinidae > Sinocyclocheilus > Sinocyclocheilus rhinocerous. The sequence continues at coordinate 1,332,243 of NW_015664181.1, read as the reverse complement.
TCCGGTATCTTTCTTGTGAACCCGGTGTCCCTTGAATGAACCTCTGTGGATGTGTGAATGAAAAGTGTGGGTCAGTGACCCTGTGGTCAAGTGGGTTTTTTTATCAGTCAAATCTTTAAAGCTCTCCAGCACACTTGAGACATCTTTAGCATTGGGACAGAGTGAAAATTGGATGCTGAATTCAAGCACACACACATACAGACAAACCTTTTCTCATAAATACTGTAAACATTTACTCGGGTTCACCATTCTTTGACCCCAGTCTCACCAGGGTAAACCCTAAAGGTCAAAGGTGGTGTTGTATGATCAGAATTCAACAAAAGAGAGAGATGTCAGTGTGTTGGTGTTAACTCTGTATGACCTCATCTTTTATAAAATTTGCTTTGCCTTATTGTGGTACTATCGATTATTTTCTCTTCCAAATGTTTTTGAGGAGACACTGCCTTTCTAGATTCCTCAGAGAAGCCGGCCCTGGTTGAGAAGTGTCTGGATATGCTTGTTGTACCTACTTCGAACAACAACAATGAAGAATTTCACAGCTGGTCTGCAGTATAACTGCCCAAGACAGGAACAATGCATTATTTCCTCTCCGCGTTATAGGCAGAACATTTACTGAATAACACAAGATAAAACATAGCTACCTTTGACAGCTGCTAAGGCATGACATTTTTTCATTTCATTTCATTTCTTTCCTTTCCGCTTTAAATTTTTCTTTTCCCCTGCATTTAAAGTCAGCATGAAAACAAAATGGATAAGACCAGGAACATGCATTTTTTCACATGCATTCCTGTTCTTATTGTGCAAGATTCATCAGTGCATGTTATTTTAAAGAGAAAAAAATCCATGCCATATATAGACAAATACATACATTGTGTTGACTTTAATGTCTGGGTCCATCCACATGTCTTTGAATGTCTTATATATTCAAATATTGTCAAAACAATATTGATTTGCTTTGATGTTATTGTGCAGATCTCTCTTTTCATATAGCAGGGATATAATTTCACCACATTGATTTCTGTTTTCATCTTGGTTAGGGGAGCACATCACAACAAAGGTTTTGTAGACAATCTCTTCCTTAGATGTTTTTATACATATCCTAGTCAGTGAATCCAGTCCATATGTTGTCTTTTTTTATCTCAGGCACTGTGCTGTGCTGTCAGCCTGGAAAAAAATATGAGAATCTACTCAGAGAACCGCAATTCAAAATAGAGGCACCTCAGTTATGATGTTTGGTTCTGATTCAATTCTGGGACTGGGACAGATTGTGTAAATACATTTCCGCAGGTTTCCTTTTAGATTCAGTGTTAGCCTTTGAAATGTCTGAAGTGCGGACCAAAACAAGCGTGTAAACGGACAAAAGCTCTGTTTCGAAACCTAGTGTGTTGTCTCATTGCCTACTGCCTGCATAATCAGTGGCTTGCAACAGAATACATCGGCGCACTGCATGACAGACTCGATTCAAATGATTTCACTGGAGTTTGGCATTAGCATTTTGGCACAATATTCGAACATAAGTGGATAACGCATACTATTATTGTAATTTAAATATTTCTGTTGATGCTTTTTAGTGTATTGCCATCTTTTTTTTATCAAATTTGATCAATTTATTGATCAGAAGTGACAGGAAAGACATTTATAATGTTGTAAAAGATTTCAATTTTAAATAAATGCTGACCTTTAGAACTTTCTGTTTTTCAAAGAATCATAACATATCATGGTTTCCACAAAAATATTAAGCAGCACAACTGTTTTCAACATTGATAATCATAAGAAATGTTTCTTGAGCAGCAAATCAGCGTATTAGAATGATTTCTGAAGGATCATGTAGGGCTGGACGATATAGCTAAAAAATGTATCAACGATATAATGTTTCATATCGTTCGGTATCGATAATTATTGACATTTTTATAACGCTTTTTAAAACAAAGAGCAATAGAATTTTTTTTTTATTTAACCACTGTATTTTTAATTTACCCAATTTATTAAGACAACAAATATTTTTTTGTTTTGTTTTAAGTCAAACACAACATAAAATTTAATCAAATATCTCCTTTCTTATGTTTTATATGCAGATTAAATAAGTCTTAAGGAAACATTTGTCTTGTCTCCCGAGGTCACAGGAGGGCACAATGAAATAACAACTGTCTATAAAAAACATGCATAACGTCTAAATTAACATATATAAATCAAATATAATTTTGTAAACTGCATAAACAATTATGAACAAAACAGCATAATGTATTTATGCATTGCTTAATACAAAGAG
>NW_015664181.1:1277617-1329744 GCF_001515625.1 Sinocyclocheilus rhinocerous | reverse complement strand
TTTGTCTTGTCTCCCGAGGCCACAGGAGGGTGCAATGAAATAACAACTGTCTATAAAAAAACGTGCATAACGTCTAAATTTACATATATAAATCAAATATAATTTCGTAAATTGCATAAACAATTATGAACAAAACAGCATCATGCATTGCTTAATACAAAGAGCACCATTCACGTAGATTGCATTTAAAAACATAAGAGACGCAGTGAAATGGAATAAACCTTCACAAATTCGCGACGTTTTCTAAAAGTTTAAACTTTTTTAACTTGTGTGAGACGCGAGTGCAACAGTCATATTTGTCTGTCTAAAAAATGCGCTGAATATGTGTTCTGTGTGAATGGCTTGGTTTCGGTTTTAACCTAATTATTAAGATCTCCGCACTGAGCTACTATATTTCTCTAATATTTTGAATGCATAACGCAGCAACGGCACATCTCATGGGCAAGACTAACAAAACATTAAAATGCGATAATGTCACTTACATCATTATAACCGCATCTCGTGCGCCACTGACAAGTCTCCCAGACGCACACATAACATTCGATTGCACCGTTTTTGCATTCAAATGCAATTTTTATTTTTTTTTAATTCGAATAAAATTCATTTTTTATTCACAATCTCCTCATCACAGACAGGCACAGCACTCATTTGTGTGCATGTGTTCGTGGGCTGTCTGCGTCACTCATAGCACGTGCCTATATCGTGCATTTTTTCTATCGTTATCGATGAAGGTGTACCGTCGATAAATACCGATACCGTTTTATCGCCCAAGCCTAGGATCATGTGACACTGAAGACTGGAGTAATGATGCTGAAAATTCGACTTTGATCACAGGAATAAATTACATTTAAAAAAACATTCAAATATTTGAAATTGTAATAATATTTCACAATATTACCGTTTTTACTGCATTTTTGATCAGATCAATGCAGCCTTGGTGAGCATAAGAGACTTGTTTCAATAACTGACCCTAAACTTTTGAACAGTAGTGTATGTTTTAGAAGACAACACAATTAAGATGCCTTCATACATTATGGAACAACTGTTGTGTATGGAGCACACCTACAGTATAATAAATTAAAATGTTGTCTAGATAGACATCTCACTAGGTTTTGGAACAGAGCGAATGTGTAAGAAAGAAAAAAAGGAAGAAAAGACGAGGATGGCAAGTGCAAGGAACAAAGAATAATGGATATTTAATGAAATTTTCAGCATTTCAGAATCCTTGAGAATTAAAATGCCGCTACTTCAGCAAAAGAAGACATCAGCAGTTATGTGAAAGTGAGTGTGCTCATCTAACAAAGAGTTTCCTAAACACAACTGTCAGAGCACCAAAACTGTGATTGATTCTTCTGTAAATGCTGCTGCTTTTTATAAAAAGGCAGATTTAAGTATATGTCAGAATGATTCTTATTAGGTTGTCATAAGTAGGCTATTTTTTGTACTGCCATTCTGTTTATACAGTTTATATTTAATGTGGTATTTAAGCATGGATTTAAATATGGATATCTGCTATTTCTCACTCATTTGTACAGCATGTTTGTTGTTTTTCAAACCCTTTTGTAAAATTTGTTGTTCAGAATCACATTTCGGATTGGATAAGCCACATTCAAAGTCATTGTGTATACAGTATATGTGACCCTCGACCACAAAACCAGTCATAAGGGTCAATTTCTCGAAATTGAGATTTATACTTCATCTGAAAGCTGAATAAATAAGCTTTCCTTTGAAATAAGCTTTTCTTTGATGTATGGTTTGTTAGGATAGGACAATATTTGGCCGAGATTCAATTATTTGAAAATCTGGAATCTGAGGGTGCAAAAAATCCAAATACTGAGAAAATCGCCTTTAAAGTTGTTCAAATGAAGTTCTTAGCAATGCATATTACTAATCAAAAATGAAGTTTTGATATATTTATGGTAGGAAATTTACAAAATATCATCATGGAACATGATCTTTACTTAATATCCTAATGATTTTTGGTATAAAAGAAAAATCGATAATTTTGACTTATACTATGTTTTGGCTATTGCAAAAAATATACCCAAGCGACTTAAGACTGGTTTTGTGGTCCAGGGTCACATATAGGTTAGGGTTAGAAAATTCTATCATCATTTACACATCCTTGTGTCATACTGTCTATTGCGGATTGCAAAAGAAGATATTTCAAAGAACGTTGTGAGCCAAACAGCATTGGAGTTAGTTGACTTGCATTGTATGGACAAAACAAAAACACCAAGACATTTCTCGAAATATCTTCTTTTGTGTCCACAGAATAAAGAAAGTCATAGAGGTTTGGAACAACAGGAGGGTGAGTAAATGAGAGAATTTTCATTTTTAGGTGTACTATCCCTTTAAATTAGGATTTATATTGAACTCTGATACATTTAACTATTTATTGAATGCATTTACCATTATGCTATTGCTGCAGTTTTATTAAAGGAATTTAAAACTGCTACTTGCTTTGCTCAAAAACACCCTTTACCCTGGTAAAATCGCTGTAACACATTGTTTTAAGAAGTGGCTAATTGCTTTAAAGCTGTGACCTAGCGGTTAGTTCACACACTCTGAGGGAAAAAAAGGTACAAAAGCTATCACTGGGGCAGTACCTCTTCAAAAGGTACTAATATGTAGTTAAAGTACTAAAATCCACCCTAAATAAGGTACAAAGGTGTACTGTTTGAAAGCGTACCTTCTGACATTGTAAGGCTTATTGGCAGGCGATGCGAGTTTGAATCCAGCTTGTGTCATTTCCTGACCCTGTATCCCTCTCTCTACAAATATAGGTTGTAGAAACTAGATCAGGAAAACATTTATAGAATGAGAAAATTAAATATTACATTTTGAAATAATTGCTTTCATACCTTGATTCTAACAAAAAATAATATCAATAACATAAGATGACCTTTTTGCTGATGTACAAGCCGGTGAGAGTGAAGAATGACATTGTGGGTGGAGATTTAATTCAGCTTTTCTGATCGGCCATTTATGAGGTATCCATCAGCGGAGCGTATATATGAGGGCGATAAATCTGGCACTGGAAGGACGTGTGTGTTCTCGCCCTCCGAGTGGTTTGTATTGCCTGACTGTCGGCTTGATGGATGGTCTTCCATTCCTGCCGGCTTCGCCAGGTCTCACGGCAGCAGCAGTGTCAGCATGTAGCTGGCCAACAGCAGCGCCATAACCAAATTTGATTGACGGCTCGGGCACGCCCTTTCTACCGAACCTGGACACAGAGGGATTTCAGGGACGTAGACACTTGTTGAGAAGAGCCAGGGTGGAAGAAGCTACACATTAATGTCACAAAACAACGATACAGGCTTCAACCCACTATTATTGCAGTCTGTTGATGTGGAGTGTTTGTGGAGTTTGACGGAAGACAGCGCGGCCTGTCACACAAACCCACTTCACTAAATACATGCGGTGTTGCATATTAATGGACGCCATTGATGGAGATGGAGAGCTCTTCCAGATATCATAAATATGCAAAGATTCCCATTACTTTGGGGTTTTTAGTTTTGGTGGGGGTAATTTATGTATTTAGGCTTGTGAAATGAACGGAGAACAATCGGCAGTGGCTGCAGCTCTTTATGTTATTAGTGCATGTGAAAACAGAGGAAAAGTGACATGATGAACTGGGTTTCGGACAATCGGTGAAAGCATGCAGATTGAAATGGAAATGGAAATCGATCAGTGGTAGCAGAGCCCTTAAATTGTGACAGACTGTGGAAATGTGGGATTATTGTTTGTGCAATAATCGTGCCAGGTGTTAGGGCTGAGCGATACAGTATATTGAATATTCACAATGAATTTGCAGGTGAATTTTGTGATGTTTTTATTTGGCAAATTTGTTAACTCAACATGTCATTTGACAAGTTTGGCAATCTTTCCTTGTCTTTTGATCCAGGAGAGCATTAGATTCACTCATTTTCGAAACTCATTTTCACAAATCAGTCCAGATTTTCTGTTTCAGTTGAATCAAACATTCATACAATCCTTTTTGCGGCATCCAAAATAAATAAATAAAATAAAAAAGATTAAAGTGTTAAGTGTGCATTTCATTTTTTTAAGATATTTGAATGGAAGTAAATATTGTTATTTAATATTATTCATTGTTATATTGGTGCATATTAATGGAAATTATGAAATAATATTTCTTCTTTGTGTTCATTAAGTGAAAAAAAGTATCAAAGTCACACATTAATTATTTTAATATTTTTTATGTATTTTTCTTTTTTAATTGATTTATTTTTACTATAACATTTTTCATATTTTTGACTGCAATGAAATTTTGGCTCCTCTTCATCCTTTGAAGCCATTTAGTAGATCATAAATTATAACATATGTATTATAATTATAAAATAAATATATATATTATAAACAAAACATGAAAAAGACCAATGTTTTTTGTAGTATGATTCATTAAAAGGTTTTAGTATTTTTACTAAATAGAACTACAGTAGAAGCTCATAACCAGCTCATAATCCCTGAATCATTTCTACTTCCTGTATCTTTCCACTAGTTTCAGCACTGTTCTAATTGTTTTGTGAACACAAGTCTTTGTGGCAGACTGTGTTTGGCCTGTGATATCAGCGAGGAAACAGCACTTTCTGCCCTGCTAAACATCCTTTGCGCTTGTTTAGGTCTGGTTGTTTGACTCTTTATAAAGAGTTACACTGGTGTTCCCCCTGAGAGGACGGGAGAGCAGGGAGACGAGAAGAATGGCTGCTGTGCAGATTGCTTTGAGGATAGATTGCCAGTTTCAAACTGCCATAGACACAATCAAAGTCTCATTGCAGCAGAGGTGATTTTCTACATCCCCTACTTGTCGCATCAGTCAAAATGCATCTAATGAAATAACACATTAATCCCTGATGCACAATGTCTGTGAACAAATGTCATACTCTTTGCATTGTAATACCAATGACATTGAGGTCTTACTGTTGTTTAATCTTTAAGGTATTTTGCTTATTATCTTTTAGAGGTGCCTAAAATTAAAGTGCCATTATGCTGTTTTTTAATTGTGTGCTTATGTGTTAGACGGACATCTTTGACCGTTGCATCATATCTTTTTGTTTTTCCAGTGTCTCCCTTGTGAGCTTGTTTTGTAACAGCAAAGCAAACTGCAAAATTCATCTCGAGACCCCTGCAGTTTTTATTTTGTTTATTTATTTATTTATTTTGTGCTCTGTTTCAATGTTTTTGAATGCACAAACACGTCCATGTGTTCTTGGATCAACATCTATTGTCCTCTCAAACAAATCATCCTTTAAAAGTTATTGGTTGATAAAGCCCTGATTGATTAATAGAAATTTTATAGGTGAAATCACTGGAAGCTACGCTGAAAAAGGAATTGGTGCAGGATTTATTTAGAAAACAATTTTCATTCCAAAATAGCAAATTTCACAAATAATGACAAAGAAACAGCAAGTAACTATGGAAGCTGAGGTTATATCTCACAGTTTGGATTTTGTTTAAACTCAAAATATAAATTCAGAATTGTGAGATATATATAAACTCAAAATTCTCACAATTCTTAGTCTATTAGCAATTCTGACTTTTTATCAGGATTCTGAGTTTACGTCTTGCAGTTACTGTATGACTTTTTAAAATCTGAATTGGGGGGGTTTGCACCATGGAATAAAAAAATAAAAAGGTAACTGCGAATTTTTCTCTCAATTTTTTTTTCTCACAATTTTTCTCGAAAAATTTCACAACTCAGACATTTCTTATCAAAATTGTGAGCTAACAATTATAAACTCACAATTGCGAGTTAACATCTTGCAATTCTAATTTATTTATCAGAACGGCAAGTTCATATCTTATAATTCTGAGTTTATATCTCGCAATTTCGAAAAAAGTCTTTTCAAAAGAATTGTGAGATATAAACAAAAAAAAGAGTCTTAATTGTGAGACAAATAGTTGCTTCCATAAGTAACTCTTTGAATTAAATGTGAAATTTTGAAGTAGAAGGACTAAAATTGTATTTTTTTGTAAAACATAATACTCCAATAATATTCTAAAAAAACAAAAATTACTGTGTATACATTTCAGAGAGGGATTCTTATTGATACTACTCTTTCTTATTACACTATAAGTATCTTATTGAAACTTCGTATCTCTTTCTCTTGAAACGTCCTTTCTTTGTCTCTATTCATTTATCAACCTTCCATATTTTTTTCTCTCCATTTATCAGCCTTCTGCGTTTTTTCTTAACTCCGCTAAAAAGCACTCTTGATTGTTGTGCCAATTAGTTTGAAATAGTAAGACCCCTCCAGCCTCTTGTAAATGATTGTACGCAGTGCCAGAGCTCTCTGCAGGCCTAATTAATCTATCCCCGATGCAGGTAGGAGTAAATTATCACAGGAGGACATGGTATCTTCGGGGGTGGACACACTCCTGTGTGATGACGCGTGTGTGTATCCGTGTTGAAGTTGGGGTCGTTGCGTGTTCCCCGCCTTTATTTCCAGAGACCTCAAAAGGTGGTTTGATCTCTGCAACAAGTAGCTAGAGACCGAAGAACCATTGATTCATGGCTTGATAAATTCAAGAGGCTAGTCTTTCTACTGACTGCTCTGCTCCCCTGAGAGACAATTGGCAGGTTAAATCAGACTCTTCGCTTTACGTTTTCACCTGGATATGTCAACATTTTCAAGCTATACTGTGTTGTTGCGGAATCATGCATCCAGCAGCTTCTTTTATAGATTATCTTGTTATTTTATAGTGATGCTACTTTTTTAATGTTATTGTTAATGTTGCATGTAAATCTCGCAAGATTTTCCATAGTGCAGGGGTTACAATGTGGACATGATTTCATGGCTGGTCCTAAGTTGAAGGACAGAGAGAGGAGGAGAATGTAATAGGAGGGGGATGTTATTCACCCGATCTGACCACATGCCATATATCCTGGAAGGTCCTGCCGCATTAGCATTGGCTTACCCTGAGCGCTGCTGTACAGTGAAGCAGGATCAGCTCCTGACTAATGAATACCTCGGGGTGTTTCTCAGCCCCTCAGTCTTATACATCTGTTTGTAGAGTGAATGGTAAGTTGGCTCAGTGTTCAACATGCGGAGGGCACATTCTGCCTCTAAAGATGTCTACATCTCAGCCCACTCAGACTTAGACAGATCTGAGATGACACAGCTAAAGAGGAAACATTTGGTACAAGGGACTGATAATTCTGAGAAAAAAGTCAGAATTGCAAGATTAAACTCAGTATGATGATTTTTTTCCTCAATATTCTATTTACATTTAGCAATTCTCAATTTTTTCTCTGAATTCTGTGTTTACATTTCACAATTCTGACTTTTATTCTCGCAATTGTGAGTTTGTCTCACGAAGTGGACTTGTCAGAATTGCAAGTTTTTCACAATTGCACAATTCTGACTTTGACTTTTCTGAGAAAAAAAGTCAGAATTGCGACATTAAACTCAAAATTATGATTTTTTTTTCTCCGAATTCAGAGTTTACATCTCAACAATTCTCACTTTTTTCTCAGAATTCTGAGTTTGCATTTCGCAATTCTGCCTTTTTTTTCCTCAGAATTCTGAGTTTACATTTCACCATTTTGAATTTTTTATTCTCCCAATTCCGAGTTTACATGTCACAGTTCTTTTGACTTTTTTTTTTGCAAATTTATATCTTCACAAACTGGATTTCTCAGAATTGCACGTTTTCCACAGCTGCGCAATTCTGACTTTTTTCTCAGAATTGTCCGTTTGTATCTCGCAATTCTGCATTTATATCTTGCAATTGTGAAAAAGGTCAGATTTGCGAGATAAAATGTCACAATTACCTTTTGAATTTTTTTTTTTTATCCCAAACAAGCTTCAATAGAAAACTTATTAGCAAACTTATAGTTTGGTTATTTTAAACTGTGATAATATTTAACAATATAACTGCATTTTAACAGAAATACTACAATATTACTGCACCACATTATTGTATTCAAAATCAACAGCAGTGTCAGTGCAGCGGGAATTCATCAGAAGATTTCTGCAGGTTGCATGAGTTGGTGTTGTACTGGAAATCTATAATGTAAAGCATGAACAGAGCAGTTCCCTGGGATGCCCCATTGTTCCTCAGCATCTCCTGCCAGCAATCCGAGAACCTCACAGACTGCCCGCTGTCAGCCTTTGATTTGGAAAAACTGCAGCTATTGCCCAGAACACTTGATACAGAATACCACTGTAAATGATTTATTCATGAATCGCTTTTTTTCCTTGTGCTGCTTTAAGGAAAACATTATGTTGACTATGCAGTTGGTCAATATTTTTCCATTCTGTAGGGTCACATACTAGGAGAATGATTGCCTTGCTCAACATCAATTAACTTATATTATTATTAGAGACTGAATTAGCGTGTTGATTGCTGTGTAGAGGAACACCAGGGTGATGTTTTATTAAAAATGGCAGAGGATCACCTTCCCTTTTCACCATTCTTCTCCATTGTATTTTTGATCACATACTATAGTATAAAACAAGGTGCCCTAATTTTTAAAGTTGAAATATGAATGTAATATGGTGACAAACTATTCTATGTTAATTATTAAATGTGTTTGGATTCATTTACATACCGCTGAGGCCAAGAAGTCACTAGGGAAGGTGGTGGTTACACAGTTTGATAGTTTAACACTTCAAACAGCTCATTAAGATTCTGCAAAGAATCACAGGCGTACGTAAAGATATGATATGAATAAGGGACTTATGTCCCTCCAAGGACCAAAAATGTGGTTCATATTCAAACATGCTTTGAATATAAATATTAGGGCTGCAACAACTAATCGATAAAATCGATTATTATCGATTAGTATTTAGTTATAAATAAATGACAATAACATTTTTTTGATTTAAACAATTTTTTGACAGATTCCTAAAATGTGTTTTCTCTTTATTATGGCAGGTGGTCTAATAAATTGTTAAGCACTGTATGTTTTCATAGCATTCAGTTGGAACGTTTGTTTTAAGGACATTGGGCAGAATGTGGAATAGTGTGTTTTTGTCAATAAAATAAAAAAAGAAAATTGTTTGTTTTTAATCCGATTAATCGATTAATCGAAAAAATAATCGACCAACTAATCGATTATCAAAATAATCGTTAGTTGCAGCCCTAATAAATATTTTAAACTGTTACCGAGTTTAATAGTAAGGTGATGGTTAACAGTAAGTGGAAGGGAAGTGTGAGTTTTCCGTTCCACAAACGTGTGATTTTTAACCCATTTTCTCGTCACAGTTCCACAATACATTTACATAATCCCAATGCCGGTTCTACTTCAGAGATGAACCTAACTGATTTGTTTTGTCATCGGATCCCTGTCCGTGCATAATTATCAGAAAGTCTCAGACGTCGCTGCCCTCATCACGCATCGATTCACATTCTGACGCCGTGGGTTCATCTGACTCTGATATGCTGTGATTAAGATAATTAATAAGGATCTTCATCTGGATTTGGCGAGAAGTAATTATAGCGATGATTTGCAAGCTATCAGAATGACCGCGGCATTATGGCCGTATGGCACCGCAACCAAATCAATGCAGTGTTGCAATCAGACACGCTTCACTTGAACCATTTCTACCGCTCCCCCTCTCTAAACAACCACCGCAGCTTTTGCTCTGTGTATTATGAATACCCTGTTATTTCCTATTGCGGGTGGATCAGCGTTCAACCGAGTTCAAACAGAGAGAAAGATAATTGAGTAGATAATCATTCGTGTGGTTTTGTGCCTGAATTTAGCCATGAACTTTTGAAGCAAGGATTGTGATACGCTCGCTTTGAATGAAAGGCTTTGACATTTATTGTGGTTAAACAATATGGATTTCCTTTTGCGATTAAGCAAGGTCAGTGTATTGACACAGAGGTGATTAAATAGTTCATTGAGCCCTCCGATGGTCGTGTTTGCTCTAATTGATTACTGCTGATGCTGTAAGTGTTATTAACGGTGACTAATGCCAAAGCTTTTGGGTAAATGTAATTATTTATGAAAGATCTGTATTCAACGTGATCCATTTGGATCGGTTTATGATAATCTAAATTGTCCGTGAGGCAAAACGGGTTCTTTAAATTAGTATTGAATTAATAGAGTCTGTACTCGAATAACCACCATCTGTAGCATCTGCTGTGCAGTTGAACAATGCGCTGACCATAAACCATACACAAGCAGGAAATTTATATCAGACTTTTACATTTAACCATTTAACATACCAAATGCTAAGACATTTTAAAATTACATCACACCAATTATTTATTTTATTTTATTATTTTCCTTAAGGGAGGAAGTCTGTTGGGTTCATGTATACACAGAAATTGTATATTTTTAAAATTACGTTTCTGTTTCCATTTTAATGAATTGGCTCATGATCTGTTAAGCATTGAATAATGTATAAGGCCCATGGGCCTGTAAAGGTTAAAACTCCTTTATTAGACAAATCTGACCATTTAATTTTTATGACTAGCATACAATGACTGACTAGAATGTGGCCATTTTCTTTTTTTTTTCCACCCAAAACTACTGTACCATTATCACAAGTCAAGACATTTGGTTACAACCCCCCTACCCCCACCCCAAAAAAAAAAGATATTTTGGGGTGAAATCATTTCTGTATGAATCAACACTAATAAATAAATCTCGCCAATATTGGTGCTATTACACTTTTGTAAAAATGCCATTGAGTGAAAATTCTTCTAGCAATTCTTCTATGAATACTCAGCTCATAAAAGTTTACTTTTGATTCAAAAAGCCTTTTGTAGTTAGAAAAGTATTATTTCAGAAGCCCATAACGTCATCGCAATTCTTTGCCATGTTCCTTCCCTCAGCTTTTTTACATTCTTATTGTGACTGTATATGTTTGAAATCACAGTTCTTTGTTAATGTAGGCTAAAGTATCTTTTTATTCTTCTGAGGCTCAGGAGCGCAGAGACAGAGCAAACATTTCTTTGTACCTCTCCTCTTCTTCCTTCCTCGTACCTTATGTCTCCTCCCTGCCTGCTCCCTCTTCCTCCTTCTCCCAGAGCAATGTCTTTTAAGTATCTTGCCGACTTCTCTTCTCTCCTCTCTTCGGGTCACAGACATCAAAGAAAAGTGCGCAGAATGCCTCTTTATTCTGACAACAGCCCGAGAGAGTATCTGACTGCAGAAAACAGCAACGGCGGTGGCTCAGGAGAGGAGAGATGAGCGAAAGACGTTTATTGTAAGCAAAAAAAATAGGATACAGTTTAATTTAACGGTCCATTAACAATCTATTAATTTAATAAATATGCGAGTGTGTGATTAAATGAAGAGGTGGTATTGTGACGGCGGTGATTGAGATCTGAAATGCATTTTGTATGCATGTCTGTGATCTCGTAATGAATGGCCAAGACAGGTCTGAGTAAGGTGACGTGACGGGTGTCAATCAAAAAGACAAAAGTACTTTCAATGTTGTCAATGCTGTCAGTCAGCGTTGTCATAAAAATTTGCTCAGTTCGCAGAATTCTGGGTGGTCCTGCTGCTGGTCCTGTTGAGATGAATGTGAATGCTAACGGATCGCTTTCTTGAGGTTATTATACACCACCTTGTGTTAACAAGCTCAATTAAAGGGACAGATCACCCAAAAATGTATATGCTGTCATCATTTACACACCCTCATTGCAAACCTCTATGACTTATCTGCTTTAAATATTTTGTGGTGTTATCTGCAGAAGATATTTTGAAGAATGCTAGTAATCAATTGGTTTTGGTTCCCTTTGATTTCTATCGTATATTATTGTTTATACAATGGAAATCCGTGTTAACCCTTTATTCACCCTTGTTCTAGTCTCGCGTAGCCAGACCTTCAGACTGACGGCTGAAGGTCTGGAATCCATGGCAGCATCCATTGGCCTAGGCCCGCCCATGAGGCCGTTTGACCGACATGTCAAACAACCAATCACAGTTCGTTTCATTCATCGTCACGTTTCGGGGCGTGGAAATGTCGCCACAATAACAGTGTGTGTAAAACTCTCGGACGTATTTTAAAGATTCTATGTCGCGAACTTTAAATTTTTCACATACTTTTGCAAATCCAGCATTTAGTTGATCCTGATAAGCGCTCGTCGTCACAGTTGTAAGCACGACAGCTTTCTTCTTTCGTGAGGGGGTTTGGCGGCACGGCATCTTTGTTTCCACACACGTCTCCCGGAAATCCTGTATAATTCAACCAATCCGATGACGACTTCGAAACTCCTGAAGTGTTTCCACTTTTGTGTGCTGTATGCATCAGACGTTTAGCCAACGGTCCGCGGCCGTGGGCGTGACGTCTGAGGCTGAGACTACCCTTGTTCCAACTTTGTTTGACTTTCTATCATCTGCAGAAGAAGATATTTTGAAGAATGCTGGTAACCAAACAGTTTTGGTTCCTATTGACTTCTATTGTTTTTTTATTGTCATTACAATGGAAATCAATGCACTTTCTATCATCTGCAAAAGGACATATATTGAAGAATGCTGCACCAAACAGTTTTGGTTCCTATTGACTTCTATTATTTTTTTATTGTCCTTGCAATGGAAATCAATGCACTTTCTATCATTTGCAAAAGGACATATTATGAAGATTGCTGGTAACCAAATGGTTTTGGTTCCCATTGACCTTCATTGTATTTTATTTCCATACCATGGCATGAATTCTTCGGATTATCTTCCTTTATGTTCCCCAGAAGAAAGAAACAACAGCATTAGGGTGAGTAAATGATGACAGAATTTATATTTTTGCGTAAATGATCCCTTAAAGCAACCTGTAACCTCGAGCTGGTGTTACTCCCCTTTATTTTTCTCTCTTCACACCATTTGAAAACTGAGAAGAGTTTCTGGATCGTTCTCCTATGAAAGCAGCACAGGCTCTGATGGATGATCCACTAAGCTGAGCAGAAACCTTGAGTGTCAGCCACAAAACCTTGAGACGGGGAGCACATAATGAACCTCCCCTTCAGCAAGCCAAGGAAAGAAAGAGAGGGAAGAATGAGAAGAAAGACAAGATAAATAGACAAGGCTTGGAGGAGAGGGAAGCATTAGCATTAGTATGGCTGCATCCCAATTCACATACTTATACTTCACACCAAAAGTACAGTAAGCTTCCCTGAAAGGAAAGTACATTCTTTTTGGGCAGCAGTTATGGACTGGAGGGTCACGAGTCACGACTACATTAAATATGGGTTCACTTGCAATGAGGATAAATGCATGTCAGCTTTTGGCATTTCAGTCCAATAATGAGTCAAGAAAAGATGTGCTCTGCTTCTGAATATGCCTACTTCCCTAATGTAATGTATGCCAAAGTGAGCTGAGGAGCCATCAGATTGGAAAAGTTGAAAAATTGAAAATAACTGAGTGGCTATTTTTAAGTATAAGTTCTTCGAGTACCATGTTAATTTGTTCATACAGGGCTGTCCAAACTCGGTCCTGGAGGGCCGGTGTCCTGCAGAGTTTAGAACCAACTTGCCTCAATACACCTGACTGGAAGTTTCTATGCCTAGTAAGATTGATTAGCTGGTTCAGGTGTGTTTAATTAGGGTTGGAGCTAAACTCTGCAGGAGACCGGCCCTCCAGGACCGAGTTTGGACAGCCCTGTACTATACACTACCATTCAAAAGTTTGGAGTAGGTAAGATTTTTTAAATGTTTTTGGAAGAAGCCTCAGCATGGTATGCATTGATTGAAAATACAGTAAAAACAATATTGTGAAATATTATTACAATTTAGGTGTTTTCTATTTTAATATATTTTACAATGTAATGGCAAAACTGATTTTTCTCCTGTCCAGTGTCATATGATCCTTCAGTAAATGTTCTTATATGCCGATTTGTTGCTAAAGAAACATTTCTTATTATTATCAATGTTGTTAAAAACTGTTTTTGATGCTTAATATATATGTGGAAACAATTATACATTTTTTCAGGATTCTTTGATGAATAGAAAGTTCAAAAACAGCATTTATTTTGAACAGAAATCTTAACGTTATAAAAGTCTTTACTGTCACTTTTGATTAATTTAATACAAAGTATTATTTGAAACATAAAAAATAACTGTATACTAACTGTACTAATCAAAAAATTTTGAACAGTTGTATAATTTAAAGGGATAGAATGTTGGTAATTAAACAGTTTCTAGTCCCCATACTATGGAAGTCAGTGGCTACCAGTAACTGTTTGGTTACCAACATTCTTCAAAACATCTTCTTTTGCGTTCAGCAGAAGAAGAAAATCAGGTTTGGAACAACATGTGGTACATGTAAATGATGACAAAAATTCATTGATTTATAAACTAATTTATAGTAAATTACTTTACATGCATACCTAAATATCATACTTCATCAACAATTGAATTGTCAGTTAATTTATCACACTGAAAATGGTAGATCAAGCTGTGTGCGTTGCATTATGGGATACAGTACCCAGTGTAACATTTTGCTCATGTAATCATCTGGGTATTCCATGTGTGTATAAAATTTGCTTACTACAATACATGCTACATACTGCATATACAGAAGTAGAGTAGCTATTCTGAACATAACCTTTACGTTTGTACTGTATATAGGACACATAGTATGAGAATTGGGATGCAGCGTGTGTGTCTGATAAAGTAAAAGAGAAATAAAGAGAGATATGGGTGCTTACAAAGCATATAGCGTCCGTTGCTAGCTGCCAATTGGAAGTAACGTACTGCCTACAAGAGCAAATTAGCCTCCAGGGAATTCTTCATCTCAAATTGAAATTGACAGCAGGTGACACTCACAAACACATTAAAATACCTCTGGCAGAGGTCGTCCTTATGCTGGGCCAGCGCAGGCCAGACAGTCTATCAACAGGGGGAGATAAATTAAATATTTCATCCAGGGCCAGAAACGGGGAGGAGTTCTGTTTCTGGCCTTTCAAATTATTTAACTTGGTAACTTGTCCAGAGAGTTCAAAGTATTCTGCATGGTACGACCTGCTAAGTTTAAACGCTGCATGTTATTTATTGGCAGTAATGTTTTTATGGCTGCTTGGCCAGTGCGTTTAGAGGTGAGGTGCTCTGATAGATCTCATTTAGAGAAGGCTAACCTGATGTTCTTAGTAAATTTGGCCACATATAGCCATTTGTGCACCGCTTTTGAGGCATTTGGCTTGGAGAGCCCGCTATGCGGTCAAGTTTTGGTCTGTTTGGATGAAACCATGTGCCTCAGTGTTCGTCCCACCCATATGGCAAGTGCTGGTCATTAGCGGTGATTTTTGTTTCTTTCTCTCTCTCTCTCTCTCTCTCTCTCTCGCTCTCTCAATTCATGACTAGCGGCACAGCTTGTGTGCGCCAGCCTTTTAGCATTTGCAATATCGACTGTTGATCTTTTGTGATTCGGTTTAATCCACTCGAGTCGAGCGGCGTGCAGTGTGTGGCATGCACGAAGGGAATTAGGTGTCTCTCAGGCAGGACTTCAAATCCAAAACAGTGATTGTGATAGCTTCTTCACGTGTGACTGATATGAAACACTTCACATAGGTAGCAACTCGTCGCACAACCTCCATTGGAAACAGTTGTGAGCTTCATGGGAAGAGCGCTATTGTGTGGCGTTTCGATTTATACACGTTCAGGCATGTTTGCAGAAAATAGATTTGTACGCTTCTGTTTTTCTTGTTTTTTTTCCGTTTTTTTTTTTTTTTTTTTAATTGTATGAATCACAATTGATTGCAATAGACATTTGTGTTTTTAAGCTAACAACCCAGTGCTCTAATAAGCACAAAAATACATAGCACATACTGTACATACAGTATATAATAAGAAAAGAATGTTATACTTTTCTATACCATTTATACTGTACTGTAACCTATGTGTATGTTTATGTGTATTTATAGGGTCTGAAATATTCGGTTTGTAATATTAGTTTTACTAATGTGAGTCTTTCATTTTTACCTATTACATAATGTAAAGCTGTTTTTGCACTGATGCAAGCTTGTCATTCATGTTATGTATAATCTTAAAGTTTTGGTCATCAAGTTGAAGTGACTTGTATTTTTATAGAGTATTTAATTGACATTATTCATCATTATTGCATGTATTGAATAAGTTAATATACAAAAAAAAAATGTGGTTGAATGTGCTGCATAAAAAACTGTATTATGTGATATTTTCTGTTACCGTGATATAAAATTAGTTATACTCTGATATAAAGATTTTCATCATACCCCATCCCAACAGTAATATTGTGAAATATTATTACAATTTCAAGTAACTCTTTTCAATTTTAATATATAATTTATTCCCGTGATGCAAAGCTGAATTTTCAGCATCATTACTCCAGTCTTCAGTCACATGATCCTTCAGAAATCATTCTAATATGCTGATTTGCTGCTCAAGCAATATTTCTTATTATTATCGATGTTGAAAAGCATTGTGCTGCTTATTATTTTTGTTTTAAGGGTTTTTTAATAATTGAAAGTTCAAAGGAACATAATATATTTGAGAAAAAAATTTGTTTTAACACTGAAAATATCTACTGTCACTTTTGATCAGTTTAATGCATCTTTTCTTTACGGTTGTATAGTACAGTATGGTATTGCATAGTATCGTAACACATTAGATTTTAACCTAAAAAAAGTGCTTTATGATGCTGTCTAGATAGGCGGCTCACTAGGTTTTGAAAATCAGCCCCTATCTGTCTCTCTTTTGCTTGGTCATTCCTTCTGCTTTCTTTATTCGCTTTTTTTCACCCATATTCCCCTACACTTTACTTTTTTTCCTTTAAATACTGGGTCAGGCTACCCTTTCCCCCTTATCCTCTCCTGGTCATTCCTCCTTTTAGCCTCCAACCATCCTACATCCTCTCATATACTCTTCTGTTCTCCACCTCATCCCCCTCATCTATGTGTGTGTGTTAAATGTATAAGAAGGAAAAGGCCTAGGCTTGTAGAAGGAGAGGCCTAACGAAGAATGTATCGATTTCCTATAAGAAGGATTTAATCAAAGTCCCACGACACATCCACTGGGACAGAAGCCTCGCTACAGCACCAAATTACACTTCATACACCATCTATTTTTCAGCCACGACGATAAATGGAGGTGCCGAGCAGATAGATGAGAGTCCCTCCAGCTCATTCATCATACCCAAACTAGAGGAGGAAAGCAAAGTGATTGAGACGGGCAGCAACAACAGCCAATGATGAATAGACCGGGAGGTGTCGACGGGGCGGGAACAGCATTCACCATTGGACAAGAAAGCTTTAATTGAATTTGGGAAGAGAAGGTTATATTAAAGGCAGAGTAAGTGATTTTTCAAAAACGCTTTAAAAACTGATTCGGGCCGAATCGCAAAACAAACTTGTAGCCAATCAGCAATAAGGGGCGTGTCTACTCATGATGTGGAGGAGAGCGCGTTCAGTGCATGGGACGGACATTAGCCGAGCCGAGCGACAGAAAGATAGAGATGGCGGATAAAAAACAAAAGAGGAAAACGTCTGCGGAACGATAAGGCAAGAAGTAGGATCCGTGTAAATATCGGATCAGCTTTCCAGCGCTGGAGAGAACTCAAGGAGCGGAGGCCTGCGATCGGACGCCGAGGTTGCTTTGTTTCTTCTCAATAGGTGAGTAACACCGTGTCTACAACAGCTAAAGTCTGCCTACACTGGACACGATCAAACGACCGTTGAAAACCATTTGAAATGTGTGTCAGCACGTCATAAATAGAACCCGGCAGCAGTTTTCTGTCGGGATTTGTTGCGCCGCGCCGCTCACGTCCGTAGACACGGTGTAACATTGGTTTTGCTTTGTTTCACAGAACTAATCGTTGCCTGGGTTGCGTACGTATGTGTGGGGCGGAGCTATCAAAATAGGGGCAAGACCCTTTTGGGGTAGGGGCGTGTTTGTTTTGGTGATTTCAAATATAAACATTGGCTACCAGAAATCCCTTACTCTGCCTTTAATGAATGATTCATTTGATCTATAAAAATATATGACATTATGTCAGCGAGTGCTATGTTGTTGTTGCATAGAGCATTTATAGTTTATTAGACAGTAAAGAAAAGTAATTCAATTGACTGAGCTGTTACTATGGCTCATTACGTACTACAGTGGAGGAAAAGTTTACGAGCACAACAAATCTGATGTGGATTTACATCAGCAAAATGCTGTTTGTCACCAAATACAAGGATTAGCGCTTGGATTTGAATATGCAAATTGTATCCAAACACAAGCAAATTCTATATTTGGCTAATTAATACCATAAAACAATGTCCTCTAAGTGTGATTATCCCTGATTTTGTGAAAGTCAAGAAAACAAATATTTCAGTAAATTAGATTTAAGGGTATTCTGCTTGAGATAAGGATTCTCGTTGTCATCAGTTCAATATCTGGAACCATAAACAATTACATACAGTGTTTCTGCAGGTCTTAAAAACGTCTTTAAAAGTCTTAATTCGTCCAGCCACAATTTAAGGTGTATAAAGGTCTAAAATCGGAGCAGAAAGTCTTAAGTGTTGAATACTTCAAAAAATCTCCCTCAGTATTTTTTAATGAAAATATTGAAACATCTTTAAATCAAAATACATTTACTTAATATGCAAACTGGATGTATGAAGTCTTGTTTTCCGAGAAATTTAACAAAATTAAAGGATTAAAATTTCCAGATAATTTACTCACCCTCATGTCATCCAAGATGTTCATGTCTTTCTTTCTTCAGTCGTTAAAAACGAATCGTTTCGCTAGATAAGACCCTTATTCCTCAGCTGGGATTGTGTAGAGCCCTTTGAAGCTGCATTGAAACTGTAATTTGGACCTTCAACCATTGATCCACATTGAAGTCCTACAAGTTTTCCGAGCCTATATAGATATTTGTTCTTGTTTTAATTATAAACTCGCTTCATTTTGATCAGTTTCTCATTAATCAAGACTTTTTAATTTTGTCATTTTGCTTCTCAAGTAAATGTATCTTGATTTAAGAATCTGTAGACGTTTGCGTGGAAAACAAGACAAAAATACTGATGAAGTATTGCAATGTGATCAGAAGGCACAGTGAAAGTTATTTCCATATTCTAGTTGAATTGAAAAGTAATGAAGAGATCTGTAACATCTGCAATATTTTCAAACTGTCAAGTGCTGATAATATGAAACATTTTCATTTAGAGACCATATGGATGTATTGTGTTCCATTGGATTTAGTCCTTAAATTTTCTTTACTTGATCTTAGAAAGGTCTTAAAAGTCTTCAATTTACCTGCAGAAACCTGTACATATAAACAAATATTTTTGTACATAATATGAAATCAAATGTGACCCTGTTTTGTATACAACTTGTCTTTTTAAACTTGCAGGAAAATGTAATAACTTGCATTCCCTCTGAATCATATTTTTCTCTATGCACCAAGGCTGTGCATGCAGTAGTACTTTTGTCAGTAATACATGATAAAATTAAAGCAATACAATTATGACAATAATAGCATATAATGATAGATCTGATAAAGAAACTGAAGATACATACAGTGGTGTGAAAAAGTTTTTGCCCCCTTCCTGTTTTTTTAATTGTTTGCATATTTGTCACACTTAAAAGATTCAGATCATCAAACACATTTTAATATTACACAAAGCTTTCTAAAATGATGTGGTTAATCACAGTTCTTTCATGATTTAAGAGGAGGGGCAAATAATTTTTCACATAGGGCCAGGTAGGTTTGGACAGCTTTTTTCCCTTAATAAATGAAATTATCATTTAAAAACTGCATTTTGTATTTACTTGCATTATCTTTGCGTAATATTGAAATTGGTTTGATGATCTGAATCTTTTAAGTGTGACAAATTTGCAAAAAATTTAAAGAAACAGGAAGGGGGCAAAAACCTTTTCACGGCACTGTACAAATGGGAATGCTCTCAAAAATAAATGAGACCTTTTGCCTCCACATCCCGCATAAAAAGTCTCTTCAATAAGGGTGTTTCAGTAAAGTAGGCCTTCACAATCCAAAATCACATTCAGGTTTGGCTTCATTCCGATATATTCTTTTCTTTCTCATGAATATGTCACATTACTGAAGCGAAATGAGTTGCAAATGCTGTTGGCTTCAAAGCGTTTTTCAATTAGAAGGTACATACATTTTAGAGAGTTTTTCTCCCCTTTTTCTTATCAGGCTACAAATGAAGGGCCTTTTATATTTGTGTGTTACTATGGTGACCAGTTATCCTGCGCATGCTGGGCTTGAAAGACCCCCGCTGCTGGTAAAGTATGCTGTAAATAGTTGTACAATAGTTCATCTGCATAGCTGCTCCTTGATTGGAGTGGCTGCAGTGCCGTGCCACTCGGCCGAGAGAAGTGAGTCTAAATTGTTTTGCCCTAGAAACATTGACTAAATCAAATTGGTATAGTTGTCTGAATACGACACAGTCACAGAAAAACAGTGAACGTCTTGGAAAAATGGAAAAAGCTAGATTTAAAGCTAGTGTTTTCTGAACGACTGATGCATAGAAATCTGATTGGGAACTCGTAATGAATGTGTTTGCACCACAATCCAAACAGAAGGCATGAATGTTTTCTGATGCTATTGAAATGTTGTCGACTTTTTCTTACTTTTAATGTTTGTTACAGCAAATTTTGGCTTTTTTTTTTTTCTTCTCTCGCGATTTGAGAGAAAACACTTCAGGTTGGGTGATTTTAAAATATCTACAAAGACACGCCAAACAACAGATGGTTTTATATAGGACAGCGTGCATTATTTACGATATTCTAATCCAACAGAATAATAAACACCTTTAGAAGAAACAAAATGGGCAGCACAGCTTGTAGATACTTTCTCAAAATGTGGATTTGTTTGTTGTAAACCGTTCCTGCATCTCATTTGCGTCTTTTCTCTCGCTCAACACCGGTTAGTCCCTCTGTGTTAATCCACACTTGAATTGTCACATCCTGACAAATGGCCCAGCAGTCAACGCATGCTATATATAGCGGTCTGCTGGGTGGTCTTTAAAATGCTGCTCTTTTAGTCTCTCTGGCAGTAAAGTGAATTGCATGAGCTCGGTTGAATGTTACTGTAGCTTGTCAGATAGAATCGCTGTGCTGGTCTCATGTGGTCTAGTTAATAGATGTGTGTGCTGATGCAGTTTTCAGGTCAGTGCGTTCTGCTTGGGTCATCCTTGATTCTTTGACCTGATGTTTACTCTAAAGATTGTGAGAAGTCTGGTGAGTTCAACGGTTGTTCTGGACAGGTCCCTCTACTAAGTCCATTTACTAGCTTTAGCTTTAATATTAAATTATTGCACTATTTGAATGCATTGAATATATAAATACACTATCGTTCAAACATTTGGGGTCAGTAAGATTTTTGTATTTTTCAAAGATGCACTAAATTGATCAGAAGTGACAGTAAAGACTTTTACATAGTAAAAAAAAAATCTATTTCAAATATATGCTGTTCTTTTGAACTTTCTATTCATTAAAGAATCCTGAAAAAAAAACATTTATCATGGTTTCTACAAAAATTTTCAACATTGAAAAGAATACAAATTGTTTCATTAGCAGCAAACCAGCATATTAGAATGATTTCCGAAGGATCATGTGACACTGAAGACTGGAGTAATGATGCTGAAAATTCAGCTTTGCATTACTGGAATAAATTACATTTTACAATATATTCAAATAGAAATAATTTTAAATTGTTATAATATTTCACAATTTCACAAAAAAAAAATAGTTTAGAACCCCAAAAAATCTAAATTTTGAGTTTTTGAGAGGGATTATTCTCCTACAAAAAGGGAGAAAACACTTTCCATTTCCTTCTTTTAGTTGTTAATGTCAAATTTTCTTGCATCCATTCCAAATATTTTGGTGCAACTTTGGTAGATGCAGAAAGAATCACCAAAAAAATGCTCACCACTAATTCACAGACAACTGGAGAGATAAAAAAAAGTGTTGTTGGACTACCTGTTGTATTAATTAATACTCTGTTCTATTCAAGCATGGCAATTGTATTGATATTTAATTATTTCCAATGGTTTAGATTTAAGATTTGAATTCTACGCTTAACTGCCTGCCTAAAGCTGCTGCAAGCACATTTCTGTTTTCCAAAATTTTTTTAAAAAGTGTCAAACAAATAGTCTCGCTCCAAATGACGTCACTGGCAGAGAGCCGGAGTATTAAAAAAATGCTTACAGCAGCTTTAAGTCTTATTTATACACAATATATGCACTTTCATATCAGTTGAGTACGAAAGTGTCTGCCAAGACCTTCCTAAAATGTGGTTTGTAGACATTATGTTGAACACTAAAAAGTGCTTAAGTGCATTCACCATCATAAACAACTAAACTAACAATATTTAAAGTATGTAACTAGAGTTTTAACCTACCAGAAAATGTGCTTGCGTGTGCAAAAGTTGTGTTTTGGGTGGTTGCCAGGGCATTTCTGTATGGTTGCTCTGGTATTCTCAGTGTTCACTAGGATGGTTACTTTCTCACTCAAGTCCATAACATCTACCTTCATGCATTTGGCGGACGCTTTTATCCAAAGTGACCCCCAATGCATTCAAGCTTTACGTTTTTTCAATGCATGCATTCCCTGGGAATCGAACCCGTAACATTGGCATTGCTAGTGCCAAGCTACTGGAAGACACAAATGGTGCAGGACAAATTATGCACTGAAGTTTAGCCTTTTTCAAAGCCCCTAACCCTGATTATGAGTAATATTGTGCAATCTAGTAAGTGTCTTAGCAAGCATCACCAATTATAATACTCTGCTTTGTTACAAAAGCGCACAGCTTTTTTTGTAAATAAAGCAAGCGAAACAGTCTCTATTCTTACCGAGACACAACGTTAGCATATTTATGACTATGCCGTGTCACTTTAAAATAAAAGGCTGAGATACAACATGATTTCTTGTTGCTTTGGGCAATTCGCTGTAGGCTAATTTGTTTTGAATCCGCAGAGTGAACATGAGGCTAATGGAATTGGTTGTATTTGTCTTATTATGTACAGTTTGAAGCACTTGTCTTGTTATAAAACGCGCACGCATACGGAGCGAGAGGTGGAGGGAGTCTTCGCAACATTAAATCTGCATTAACCAAGGACCGGGCCAGGCAACTTGAATAAAAAGTGCCAGAGGGTCCAAATCTTCCCTGGCGTCTTAGTGATGGCATGCCCTCTGGCCTAGCTAGTCTACAAAGGCCACAGAAGTGCTGCTGCTTTGTTGATTTAATAGTGTTCAGCTGAGGATGGGGAAAGTCAGACTTCCCAAAGGAACAGCCTGCGGAGTCCTAAAGCCCAATAATTTTATGATATATCTGGTTGGAGGAGCCAGAGCAAGACTTTATCAGCAATACCAGATGTAGCCTGGAGCCATTTAGAGCTGTCTCGGGGAAAAGGTCTTCTCTGTCTCTGGGCATACTTGGATGAGTTTATGTAAAATAGGAGTCTTTTTATTAATATTTTTGTATGTGCTTTGGTTTGATACAGTATACGTTTTGCACTTATCCATGGGGGGTGAAAAGAGTCTGCTTTTGCCTTAGGAAGGCAAACAGAATT
Organism: Sinocyclocheilus rhinocerous; assembly: GCF_001515625.1. Classification (NCBI taxonomy): domain Eukaryota; kingdom Metazoa; phylum Chordata; class Actinopteri; order Cypriniformes; family Cyprinidae; genus Sinocyclocheilus; species Sinocyclocheilus rhinocerous. The sequence goes on along the minus strand of NW_015664181.1, from coordinate 1,306,276 downwards.
TTTTAAAATCTTTTCTGTCCTTTTTTCTCTATTTGACATCACTTTTACCTTCTTTGGTAGTTGCCCTTTTCTGACTGTTTGTATATTGTCTCTTGTGACATGTTTGATGTGTGCCTTAAATGAAGAGATCATGAAAAAATCTGATAAACTTCTAAGTGCTCAACCTAATTCTAAATATATTTATTCCAATTTTTTTGGATAAGAATCATTGCATGGATCTCTGAACATCGAGAAGTGTTGTGTTTTTGAGTCATTAAACCGTTAATTGAAATGATTCATTCAAAAATGCTGATTCTTTCAGGGATGAAACAAGTGGCTTCTTTCTGAGTGAGTCATTGAACCATTCATTGAACCGATTCATTCAAAAGCACAGGAACAAAACACTTTTAATTTACTGATTAGACTCTATTTGACTGACTATTTTTGTTGTTGGAGCTAAAAATAGACCAAGTAAATGGAAATATTGTCCCTAAAATGTAAGTTACCCAATATTAACTTAATGTTTGTTGAACTGTTGTAAAAAAGCGACATGACATCATTGTGAAGTATTGTGTATTTATGCATTTATAAAAAATATTTTGTTAAACTATTGAAGCGGGTCATATGCAAATAATGTATTTTATGGTAATATACACTGCTACAGTCCACAACACACGCTATCAGAGTGATATTACATAATTATGAATATATGAATAAAATTTTATTAAAATATAAAAGCTTGTCATATGTAATTAATAATTAAATATATTTTGAAATAATAACATACAGAGCTATACAAAGCACAACACTCACCTTTAGTGTGATTATTGCATAATTACGAATATACTGTATATACACTCAACCCAACCGCTGGGTCAAAACAACCCAATAGCTGGGTTTGTCCCTTTTTAACCCAGCATTTTTTAGAGTGTATAATAAAAAATTTTTTTTTTTAATTTTTTTTTTTATGTATATAAAAGCATGCACAAATGTTAATAAAATGTGTTTAAAAATAATAGTATCTAATTATTAGTTATTTCAAATGACTGGAAGCTCTTTTGCACTGGCCATACTTGTTGAGTCCCTCGTTTCATGATTTTCTTTCCTACACACCAACACTCAATTGCTCATATATTGGAAAAAGAAGCCCTATTGCACAAAGGAGACAAAGCTGTTTCCTTCTCCCTGCTTTTGTTTTTATGACTAATCACAGTGCACTTGACATATAGGTGCCTGTAGCTCAGAGGACACATAAACATATATAACCACAAAAACTGTATATACACACGAAACATAGCTGGTGCCAGCCATTAGAATCATATTTCCCAGTGCTGCCAACCAGCACGTGCAAGCGCAGCACAGATCCAATAACTCAAAGCAGAGAGGAAATATAATCAATACTGTCATCCGTTCTTCTGCGGCACCCCCCCAAGTCCCTCGTCATCCAGCTCACAGTGAAGTATGACACCCAGTGACCTTCATGCATCCGTGGGCACCCCGTGTTTATTTTCCTCTGCTAATTATTCTGTAGATTCAGAGACCACTGGTAATAAGCAAGACATCAGACGCTGACGGGAAATTAGCGAAGTGAGATAGAGAAAAGGAAAAGGAGGGATGAGAAGGGACCTCATCATTACAAGCACACTCGTTTATTCTGCGTTCTCTTTTATCTCTGGCAACACCTGCCCTCAGAGTCGAGAAAAAAGAAAATAGAGAATTTGGAGTGGATGCGTGCCTGGTAGAGATATAAATTTGAGTAGAGTAGATATGAGTGGAGTAGATATATAAATTTGACACAGGCAGCCACCAACCGTGCGTATATTCCTCAGCCGCTGTGCTGTCTGACTTAAAGGGATAGTTCATCTAAAAATGAAAATTCTGTCATAATTTGCTCAGCCTTGTGCTGTTGCAAACCCATTTGACTTTCTCTCCTCTCTGAAACACAAAAGAAGAACTTTTGAATAATGTTTTGGCCATTGTGTTTAGTATAATGAGGCTGTCAAGCTCCAAAATCACAAAAACACACTGCTAAAATATTTTTAAAAGTGATCCTTATGACTATATTCCAATCTTTTTAAGCCGTATGATAGCTGTGTGTGAGGAAGAAACTGAAAAGGTCAATGAGTTATGATGTCTTTAAGGTGTTTGTACATCCTTTTTGAAGCTTAATTGTGAAGCATCCTGTTCATTCATGGCAACTACATGTTTTTTTAACAGTAATGACAGATCTTAACTATAAATACTTCTCTGTGTGCAAGGTTATGAATGTTTTTGAATTTTTCACCTGCATTTCCCATGAATGTTTCAATATGCTCTTAAGAGTGACTTGTAACTTTCAAGTTACAAGTTGTAACTTACTTAAGGCCTTTCTATTTGTAATTTACCAACTGGAAATATTTAAATTTGTATTTCTTAATTGTTCATATCCACAACCCTTCCAAAGTTGGGGGTCAGTATGATTTTTTTATGTTTATGAAAAAAGTCTCTACTTTTCACTAACAATACAAAAACAGTAATTTTGTGAAATATTGCGATTTAAGTGTTTTCTATTTTAATATGTTACAAAATATAATAAAAAAAACAGGATCCTTCAGAAGTCATTCTAATATGCTGATTTGCTGCTCAAGAAATGTTTCTTATTATTAACAAACAGTTGCAATTAATTGTAATTAAATAAAATAATTTAGCAGCTTAATACTTTTATGTAAACTGTAATATATTTTTTCACGATTCTTTGATGAATAGAAAGTTCAAAATAACAGCATTTATTTGAATGAAACCTCTTTTGTACCATTAGAAATATTTTAACTTTTGGTCTATTTAATGCATCTTCTCTGAATAAAAGGATTAATAAACAAAAAAAAATTTAACAGTAGTGTGTATTTGTTGTGATAATTTTGCTGCAGAACAATCTATTTTTCACAATCAGCCTGATTGCAAATTGCATTTGCATTGTTTAATTGTGATCTGTGGGTCGAGGTGTAAGCTTTCCCTCTGAGACCCGGTGACTGATACTGGCAGTGACATACTGAGCATAACGAGGTTCACTGCTTGCCAGTATTGAGGTGCACAATAGGGAGGTGAGAGCTACGCTTGAGGGACATTCACCAATCAAGCGGTGGTCTGCTCTTTACTCCCTGGAGTGATAACGGTGACAGCGGTGCTGCGCAACACTGCGGTGCCAGCAAGTGCGCCCTTGGGTGTCAGAAAGGAAGAGGAAGAAGGCGAGCCAAGATGTACAATGCATGCCAGTTTTCCTCTGAAACTCATCTGTACAGTCTGTAACAATCACGCCACCACTTTGTTTGTACCAACACAAACTGGTTTAGTTATTTACGTATTCATCTATTTTGTGCATTTATTGAATATTGTTTTAATTATTTTTAAAATAAAACATTATACACTGCATAATGTGTTTTTGTGTCACGGAAAGTAGTTTTAAGAGTTTTTTTAGGTGAGAATGTAGTTGTTTAGACTTCAAATATGCAGTTTGTTAATAAAGATAACGTCTATTTGAAAATTTCCTTCGATGTTTTCGAAGATGTGAGCTCCAGGGCGTCAGCGGCCGTTCAGCACTCATGAACCCGCCGAGAGCAGCCTCACCTCGGCCAGATCTTCTGGAATTTGCTGCTGGCTCTGATGTCTCTATAGTGGTTAAACATGAGATATAATTCGTTTTGGGTAAATCTCGCAGTTCATCTTTGGTCTCATTAATCTATTATTTGTTCTAGGGCAAATAGTTTTTGCTGAGGTCATCATTTTATACGCTTCCTATGTACTTTTGATTGAATTGCCTAGCAACAACATGATGGCTGTTGTTGTTGATTATTAAATATTATTATTCAATAAATAATATTTTTATATAAATAATAATAGTATTTAATAATAGTATTTAGTATAAAAAATGGTGTGTGAGCTCGTGATGGTGATTTTATTTACATTATTCTGCCAATAGATGGCAACAAGAGACAGACTCTGTTATGAGTGAGTCAGGAGTAAAGACTTTCATATTGAAAGAGACTGAAACAAGGATGTAAGCAAGGAGGTTTTTAATTTTAACAACAGCTTGTAAGACGCAGCCAACAAATGCACTGAGCAGCGCTGTCATCGGAAATCACTCTTAACAGATGAAAGGTTAGTATGACAAAGATATCACTTTCCTCAGCAGACATTCAAACTAATGTTTTATTGTGAATATGAGATTGAGCTGAAGAATGAATGCTGTATCAGACGTAGGTAAGCAAACTCGCTCAGACCATCGCTCTCATTATACTCTACTCTACAAAATACAGTGAGCTTTTAATACAGTAATACAATAAGCTTTTAATGAAGCAACGCAATGTTCCTTTGTTACTAGTTCTAAAGTGACATTTTCGAATGAGTAACAGAGGCTTGGGCTCAGTTGTTAAACTGTGAAACTGAGATTTGAATCCGTGGCGGAAGGAAGTAACTGTAAGTTCTTTTTCCTTTGTAATTTTTTATTTACACACTTGTGCCTTTGAACTGTTGTATAAACGCAGTATCAGACTCGTAGCACCTTGTGTGTAGGGTTGGGTATCGAGAACCGGTTCCATAAGACTTTCGATAAGACGCGTGCATTTCGATTCTGCTTAACAATTCCTGCGTTCGCATTTTAATGTGATTTAAAACGATTTAAGTGCAGGAATGGAAAGAACTTGCGCCCTGTTTGCGTGCAGCACAGACGTCTGAAGCGCGAGCACAGAAAACAGTGGTCTCTGTGTGCGTTCCCGGTTTGTGTCCGTTCAGTTGTATTTATTTATGCTATTGCTAATTAATTTGTTTGTTCCTATTTTATTACTGCCTGTTTACTTGTCTTTAACACTTTACTGTTTGAAATTTATATTAGTCTAGTTGTTTTTGCTGCGGTATTTTTGTTAAAAGCATAGGCAAAAGTTCCTCTTGTAGGCCTAAGTGCTCTGTAGGCTGCTGATTTTTGCTCATGTTATTCAACTGCATCAGAATGCTTTGTAAGAAGACAGAATACATGTTTGACATCTATGTGTTTGACTTGATTTTTTTATATTGGATTTTTTTATCTTACTGGAATCGAAACTAGGAATCGATAAGAATTGGAATCGATAAGCAGAATCGGAATCGAAATCGATAAAATTCAAACGATACCCAACCCTACTTGTGTGGCACTGCTACTCTTGTGATATTGCTAATAAATAATGACACAATTTCAATTTTTGGGTGAACTATCCATTTTAGTTTAATTTTGTGGTTTTCAGGCGATTTTCAAGCATTATCTAAATTATGATGCTTTGGAAACATAACTGTTTATGATGCTTATGATGCTTTTGGAATACACAGCCCAGTAAATTCCTCATAATCTCTTTTTGTGCTCCACAGACGAAAGCTTTTACAGATTTGTGGTTTATTCCTTTAACAATCAAATGCCACACAAATCTCTTTAGATTCCTGCTCGAACCACAATTGTGCACACCGCACCAAGTACAAAGCGTCTGTTTGAGGAGCTGATTGGCTGATGAATTGATGCTTTCCTCAATGCTCAGACTCTTGATTTAGTTGCCTTGGGCAACAGTGGAGAAACCTAATTCCCAGGCTGCTGTTTCCAAACAGAATTTGATGCTGTTTGATCCCAACAGAGGGCTAGCGACATCGCAGGGAAAGGTAGCAGTTTGGTGCTTGTTCCGGTAACATCTGTGGTTTGTATGTGCGGTGGGGGGGCAGGTGCTCTCATTTCTAATGAGCTATTGAGTGACCCCCAAACACATTTGCCTGTCTGTAAAATACCATTACTGACAGGGATGATTTTGGCACAAGCTCAAATAGAATATAAATTATCCCCAACAACCACGTGCAGTACTCACTACTGTGTGTGTGTGTGTGTGTAAGAGAGAGTTCAAGCACATGACTTTGTAAAGTCAAACAGAATTCAATTTGTACAGCATTATGTGTTGATCATGGGTAGTGTATATATAATTGCTCTTTGTGTTTTTACTTTGATAGACTCATGCATATGCCTTTTCAGTTTACTCATGTTTATATGCTCTTATATATTATTATATTATATTATGTTATATTTCATATTATATATTATATTGTCTTACAAATAATGAAATTATAAACAAATAATGTATATGATATGTGTTATAAGGAATATATTTTTAATATGTTCAGAAGACTACTGCTAATACCTAAAAGCAAATTACTAATTTATTAACTAAATTATTAATTTATTATTACTTAAGTATTACAATAAACTCAAAATTTGGGCGTTTTTTTTTTTGGTAAATACATGTGTTATGAGGAATATATATGTTCAGAAGACTAAATACCTAAACGCAAATTACTAAATTATTAACAAAATTATGAATTTATTATTACTTAAGTATTACAATAAATTCAAAATTTTGGTAAGTAAATAATTGAATATAAATATATGTAAATGAAAATTAGAATTGAAATATATGACCGTATTTAAAGTGTATTATTTATTTTCAAGGTGATTCACACTTACCAAAACCTATATTATTTACATGATATATTAAATAGAAAATGTATTATATAAAAATATGATATATTCCATTATATATTATATTAATATAATATTAATACATATTTATATTTATAAAATTAATAAAATTAACAATAGTAATAAAAATAAACATGCATTTAAAAGTGCATTGTCTTTTTAATACATTTAACTGTATATTACATGTAACCAATTAACATGTTAGAATGTTAACAATTTCACTTTGTTTTTCAAAATAATTTTTTTACAGTGTAGACAGTATCCTTTGATTTACTTTCAAATGCACCTTTACAGCAAGTCTTACAGTAGATTAACCATCACTCAATGAACCACAAGATCTTACATTGTAATTTCACATCTCAGTTTATCTTGTGTTCTTTAAGAATGCGTTCTGAGTGAATGAAGTACTCCTGTGAGCACATTATCAGTATGCTGAAAGTGCTGAGAGTTCAGTTTAAGATGCAAACCTCCAGCACACTTTAACCTGGACTGTTACTACAAAATGCAAAACAGGTTTCAGGTCAGCAGTAAAGGCCGGTGAACATTCAGCCCCCCGGACATTTTAATAACCTGGTATTAGTGTGTAGTGCAATGCAAGCAGCTGCTTCTGGGAAACTTGTGTGGTGGGACAGTGCTGCCAAATCTTTGGAGAGTCAAACGGTTGCGTGCCAGAGTCACATGCTCACCCCACAGCGCGGCCTGAGAGAGAGAGATGTGTGTGTGTGTGTGAGAGAGAGAGAGAGAGAGAGAGAGAGCTTGGTGTCTCTATCCCTGACGGATCGTGCTGCTGTTTGGCCTGGACTCTATCCAATCCAATCTCTGCTCTGTTAATTTCATCCATTACACTGTTAAAAAGCAGTTCCCTCTGCTCACCACATTACTGCTAATTAAATATGCCAGCTTTTCTTGTTTTTAGTGATGCCTTAGCCAATGATGTATTTGCCATACTGCTCATAGTCTAATGAGTGAACACAATGAAATCTGAAAATGTGTGAAATGTATGTGATATTACGGCTGGACAATAATTCAATATCAATATGTATCGCGATATAATTTTTTTCAATATTAATACTTTTATTTAGCAAGGATGCTTAAAATTGATCAAAAGTGATGATAAAGGCATTTATAATGTTACAAACGATTTCTATTTCAGATAAATAGTGTTCATATCGATATCGGAATTATATCATATCGACTTAATTAAGAAATATATCGTGATATCAATTTTGGCCATATCGTCCAGCCCTATGTGATATATTGCTCACATTAAATCACCAAAACAAGTTTATAAATATTTGGTAAGAGGTAGTATTTTATGTATGCTGCGAGTTACATAATCTGAAAAAAAAAAACACAGAAATTGCTAATAAATTTCATAAACAATTATAAAGAAACGGCAAGTAGCACATTGAATTAAACAAGACATTTTGAAGTAGAAAAAGTGTAATAGTATTGCCTCGTAAAACTTACTCCAGTAATGTTTAATTTTTTTAATTAAATTTTTTTTTTTTTTACAGTGGAGTGATCAGCGCAGTTTGTAGAGTAGAAGAAACAAGACAGCAAAATATTTCATTATCAAGTATATATTTAATAAAAATGATGCAAAATATGGTTTCACGGCTGGTAAATTTTCTTAATTTTAAAGATTCATTTGGATCTTGGCTGTGTCTTAGGTAATACATAATAAAACAGATTGATCTGTGAAAGAGTTTTGTTGTAAAAATAGAATGCTTTTAAGTTACCTTAACTTCTGAAGTCTGTAGTGTGTGTGTGTGTGTGTGTGTGTGTTTTACTGTCACATTCATTTTTAATTGTAATATTCACAATCACAATTATACTGTTCTTATGTTTTTCCACTATTGGTAAATAGTGGGATTTATTGTTTAGAAGTGCAGACACTACAATATTGAAAATGTTGTCTTTTGAATAATTCTAATAGAATATTTACACTAACATTCAAAAGTTTGGGGTCAGTAAGATTTATTTTAAGAAATTAATTCGTTTATTCAGCCAGGCTGCATAAATTGATCAAAAGTGACAATACATTTATAATGTGCAGCACTACAATAAAGATATATATTTCAGTAGTAATTTACATTTTAAAATATTTTTACAAATATTCAAACTATTTAAAATATTAAAATAGAAAACAGTTATTTTAATAATAGTATGTAATAACATTTCATTTAGTGTTTTTCCTGTATTTTTGATTAATCTTACTGACCCCAAACTTTTGAAAGCTGTAAATTATGATAATATTATGTGTTTATTTAAATGTGTATTTCTAAAGAAAAAAAACAAATTGAAAAAAAGACAAAGTACCCTATAGTTTTTTGTTTTGTTTTTGTTTTATCCGACAAAAAAGTCCAAATTGGTGCATCCTTATTTTTCTTTTTGGGTCTCACTTTGATTAAACTCATGCAAAATAATACGCTTGAATGGATTGTCTGTTTGAATTGTGTGAATGACATAATGAGGAAAAATGGGAGCGCTGAAACCCACAACTCATTAAGTTAGCCGGAGGTAGTGTGCGTCTTTCAGCTGCATGAATGCTTTCTGTCAGGATGCTGTCCAACATGGCATGATGTAGGAATCCGGTCCAGTATTTTCCCAGTCTAATCGATCATTTAATTACAATCTACGATCCCTAAACCTTCTGCCGCTTTCAACAACCAAACTCTTTAGAAACTCTTAAACAGGTGTTAATAGGCCTCACGGAGGCAGAACTTTAAAGGCGAGTCCGAACAAAGCAGCGAATTGGCTAGTTATTTCTGCCAGCGGGATGATAGTGTGCAGTTCAAAAACCTTTATTGCCCTAGTCATTATAACAAAGAGGAAAGAAAGACAGCACATGCTTCAAAGACTTGTACAATCCCCAGCAATGTGAGATGTACAGAGTCGCTAGTAATTAGAGGAGAAACGTCTCTTTTGCACTAAATGACCTCCCTGTTCGCTTGCTCTGTGAAAATGTTGTGTGATTAGCAGACTGTCAGAGGGGAGCCGTGGTCTGAACGGCCCTCACAGTAGACCTGATACCTGGGACACAGTCATTTGACCCTGAAAGATTTGCAGTTTGGTCTTCACTTTCTCCTGATTTCACGTTTGGCGACTGCTAATAAGGAACAGCGGTGGGCCACTTCTGCAGCGGTCAGAAGCACCATGTCTTTTAACCTCAGACTTCTTTTCTGTTCCCATAATAAGGTCCAAATACTCTTATCTTCTCATGTCCTTTCACCATAAAATGTATGAGAAGCAAAGCAGAGCCTTCTTCTAGGAAAACTATTGATTGGAGGTTGATCTTTTGAAATGCAGTCCAATTTACCTCTTAATGTAATTTTTTATGTAATTTATCCATTGATTAGATTGTGAATAGTGGGTGGGTGTCATACTAAACATTTAGGTGGATCGAATCACTCAGAATTCATATTCATATTGAGATCTCTGACATTTGGTATCTATATATATATATATATATCTTCTGAACTTCTAGAGGAGCCTTAAATTAACCAAAAATTAACTTTTGAAAAATGTTGGTGACCAAACAGTTGACGGTAGCCATTGACTTCCATAGTGTGGAAAAAAGTACTGTGGAAGTCAATGGCTACCGTCAACGGTTTGGTTACCAACATTTTTCAAAATATCTTCATTTGTGCTCAAAAGAGGAAAGAAGCTCATACAGGTTTAGAACAACTTGAGGGTGAGTAAATAATGACAGAAAATGGAACTTTCCCTTTAAGAAAAGTCTCACTTTCCTCTCAGCTGAATCCCATTACAGTCTAAAAGAAACATTTATATCTGACAAAAATGTCCAAATTGGTGCATCCTTATTTTTCTTTTTTGGTCTCACTTTTAATCTCACTGATTAAACTATAAAAATAATACACTTGAATGGGGTAATTGTCTTAATGGCATAGAGGAGTCTTAAAGGGATAGTTCACCCAAAAACTGTCATTATTTACTCACCCTCATGTTGATCCAAACCTGTATGAGTTTCTTTCTTCTACTGGGAAAAAAAACAAACAAGATTTTGAAGAATGTTGGTGACCAAACATTTGACGGTAACCATTGACTTCCATAGTGTGGAAAAAAATACATCAGTGTATTTTATGTATGTTTGTGTGTGTGTACTATCTCTGACATTTGGTATCTATATATATATATATATATCTTCTGAACTTCTAGAGGAGCCTTAAATTAACCAAAAATTAACTTTTATGTCATTATTTACTCACCCTCATGTTGATCCAAACCTGTATGAGTTTCTTTCTTCTACTGGGAAAAAAAACAAACAAGATTTTGAAGAATGTTGGTGACCAAACATTTGACGGTAACCATTGACTTCCATAGTGTGGAAAAAAATACTATGGAAGTCAATGGCTACCATCGTGTTTGGTTACCAAGTATCTTCATTTGTGCTCAACAGCTCATACAGGTTTGGAACAACTTGAGGGTGAGTAAATAATGACAGAAAATTGAACTATCCCTTTATGAAAAGTCTCACTTTCCTCTCAGCTGAATCCCATTGCAGTCTAAAAGAAACAACTGAAATACTATAGCGATCTCATGTGTGATTGTTCTTTCTTACGGCCTGTCATTAACACTTTGATCAGTGTGCTAATTACAGTTCTGTCTGATTTTACTGCATGGGGTGTAGCCGGTCTTGCCCGTGAGAAATGGTGTACATCAGTTTGGCTACCATCGTGTTTGGTTACCAAGTATCTTCATTTGTGCTCAACAGCTCATACAGGTTTGGAACAACTTGAGGGTGAGTAAATAATGACAGAAAATTGAACTATCCCTTTATGAAAAGTCTCACTTTCCTCTCAGCTGAATCCCATTGCAGTCTAAAAGAAACAACTGAAATACTATAGCGATCTCATGTGTGATTGTTCTTTCTTACGGCCTGTCATTAACACTTTGATCAGTGTGCTAATTACAGTTCTGTCTGATTTTACTGCGTGGGGTGTAGCCGGTCTTGCCCGTGAGAAATGGTGTACATCAGGCATGCTGTGCTGGTGTCAGGAGAGCTTTGATCACTTATTCATTAATTAGGCGATATATAGGTCAGGGCGTGTCCATGTTCAGGATGATTCATAGGGTAATGTTTGCTCAAGGGCAAAATCAGCACCTTTAAAACCCCAGACATACTGTAGGCCTATCTATTATATCTCTCTGTGGATTGTCTGGCTTGGGAAGTAATTATGTTACCTGACAGAGGATTTTTAAAAATACATTTTAGAGGATTGTTTGATTTATTATTATTGTTATTGTTATTATTAATATATAATTTTTTACATAGAATTTTAAATAATATGTACTAATTAATATTGCTTATTGTTATATATAATATTTTGATAATAATAATAATAAACCTTGTTTAAATAAATATCTTATTCATATTATTCATATTAATTTATATAAATAATTTACCAGAATATGAATAATTTATATTACATTTTTAATAATGATTAATATTACATATAAATAATCATTTTAAGATCATGTTAATAATAAATACTAATAATACACACATTTTTATTACTAATAATAATTATTAATAATAATGAATCATAATATGTATTATTATTATTTGAATTTGTTGAAAATAAACAGTTTAACTATTCATCTGTTGTTTAAATTTTTCTGATTTTATACAATTAAGGGAAGTTTAATCACTAAAGTAATTGTAACACTGCTCATGGCTTGTTGTTTTAAGTCATCTTTTTTAAGAAATCTATGCAGAGTTTTTGTCTGTTTCAGTTAGGAATATGGTTTGTTCATTTCACAGTATCCAGAATGTACCTACTTATACAGCGATTGGTCTAAACGTATGTGATTTGTTTCTTCTCCAGATTGTTGTTCACATTTGAACCAAGATGTCGCTGAAAGTCCAGACGAGCAACATTACCAACAAAAATGACCCCAAATCTATCAACTCACGCGTGTTTATCGGCAATCTGAACACAGCGGTGGTGAAGAAGAGCGACGTCGAGACGATCTTCTCCAAATACGGCCGTGTGTTGGGCTGCTCGGTTCACAAAGGCTTCGCCTTCGTTCAGTACGCTAATGAGAGACACGCTCGTGGAGCCGTCATTGGAGAAAATGGACGTGTGCTTGCTGGACAGACCCTCGGTGAGTTGGACAATAATATGAATTGTATATATGTGTTATATATCACATCTGAATATCATCTCTCCAAGGTTAAAAAGAGTGCACAACACTTGCTGTAGGAGCGAACGGACTTTTTAAGCGCCCCGTAGAGTGTTTGGTTTGCATGTGCTATGACTGCTGCCAAGAGCGAGCCCCATGACACTGAAGCAGTTAAGATTAATATCTATTGATGACAGTTTCCTGTGGCCATCACTGTGACGGGGTCAAAGCGAGGTCAATATAGTGCAGAGCAAGTAGATCAACATTATAAGGAGGCCAATGTGACATCAGTGCCATTCTCCGCTCTTCGGGGTTCTTGACCTCAGTGAATTTTAAGTTTGTATTGCGCTTTTTCATGTAGTTGTTGAGCACTTATACTGATCATTGTTTTGTAATAAAAGTAGGGCACTTACTAGAGGGAATTTTGTTAGCATGTACTATGCCAGGAGATCAGTGTGCATGTGTTTAGACAGAAAATAATAGCATACTGATTACAGGATACTGCCAACTATATTTTAAAAATAGTTTGTGAAATAGTATGTATGCAATGATAAACATTACAAACAGAAGTTATAACAGTTACTTATAACACACACACACACATGGTCATTATTATTATTATTACAAGTATATAAATATAACAAAATAACAACAACAATAATAATAACATTATAGTATATAGTAGATATGTATAATAATAATAGTTGTTGTTATTTAAATACTGCAAAATAATACAAATATAATTAATATTATATAACTGGAAATGTAAAAATATTTTTAAAATTACAATATGATGATAATAATAATAATATGTATTTATTTAAAAACAAATATTTATTGGACAGTGGATGTTACGGTTCAATAATCACTCTAGAAATGAAAAGTCACATTAAGTGCATTGCATTATGCGATATATTATTCTGTGGCATATGCTTTGTGGTACACTTCACATTTTGCACATATAATATTCACATATTATACTAAACACAGCCTTAGTGTTCAGAGAAACTCAATAAACAATTCCTATCATGCCCTAGAGTACACACTAGCTAGGTTCCGTGAAATCTATATATGTACGTCTTTAGCGTGTGCCACTTCAAGTGAATAACAGTCAGTCAATGTGGGGTCGTATGATCACCGCGCTATTTCAGTTATCAAGTTGTTTTAAGCCTCATCATACCAGCCAGTAATGGTGCGTCCTCTACGAGGTGACCTCTAGACACTGATTGGTTTCTCAGCTGTGCTGGTATCCGGGCAACCGACCGCTGATGCCCCGCCCCCCTCAGATAAACGAGAAGCAGGACAGGTGTGTCAGCGGCAGGTGTTCGTGTCACGCTGAGGACATCAGACAGTTGTTCATTTGCTCGCTTCCACCTTTTATGTCTCTATCTCTCCTCGATTCAGTTCGATCTCTGTCCCTTCGCTTCCAATCTTTGTTTGTCCGTCTCTCGTTTGCCCTCCAGCCCTCCGCAGCTGCTTGATGACATACGTGTTTTTTGGGGCGGTCAGATTAGCCGCTGTTTCGCGCTCCACGGAGCCTTTGGCTTCCACTTGACAGCCCCGGTGTGACCTGTCACTCACGCGGCCCCACTCGTTCCCCGCTGGCCAATCGGTCCCGGAGCTGAAGGAAATCATCACGGCTGACAGCTCCCCCTCAAACCCTGGCGCCTCTCGCTGTCTCAAAGCTCACCTCTGTATTCGCTTGAGTTTTGGAAATATGAAATCGGGTGACAAGAGGCATGTCTTCCATTGTTTCACGGCTATCCATTATTCTCTTTCTGCTTCTCCTCCTGTCATAAAGTGGAAGCCAAGGAGACTCTGGAGGCTGGAGTGTGCTGGGAAAGAGCATAGACGCCGGATCTTTCTGGGCCGGTTGCGTGGGTGTCGAGTGCCCTCTGGTGGACGCATCGAGCGTGTGGTTATGCAAATCAGAGCACTCCCACTTGAGGACAAGTGTCCATAATGTCAGTTCACCATGATAATTACAGAGTCATTAGATAACAGCCTCAAGTGCACCCGGTAACGTACAATTATCAAAGAGCTGCAGATGTCACTTTGAAAGGCTTCTTCCATCTGTCATTGTTTAATACGTATGTCATGTAATTACTCTGTGCACTTTTTTAAATCTGCTTTTTATAAAATGAAACTTTAGATTGAATGCGTGTTTTCCGCTTCTGTTCACAGACATTAACATGGCAGGTGAACCCAAACCCAGCAGGCCTAAAGGACTAAAGAGAACCGCAGCGACGTTATACAGGTGATTGCAGAATGAGAGTAGAGTGTATTATTAACCAACTCAACAACATATTTAGCTTGCAACACATTTTAGATACTGTATAGGAGAGACCGGGGTAAGTTGTCACATGTGCAAGAGTCTGTTTTGACCAAAACAGTGGTTTGATATTTTTCTGTTACCTTTTCGTTTTTCATGTTTTAGAATTGTTTCACTACTTAAATATTGCTAAGAAAGGCTTTTGAATATTGTGTATTTAATACACTACCATTCAAAAATTTGGGGTCAGTAATTCTCAGCAAGGATGAATTAAATTGATCAAAAGTAAGAGTAAAGACATTTATTATAATATTACAAAAATATATATATTTCAAAGAAATGTGGTTCTTTTGAACTTTCTATTCATCAAAGAGTCATTAAAAAATCATGGTTTCTACAAAACCATGCAACACAAGTGTTTTCAACATTTATCATAATGAGAAATGTTTCTGGAGCAGCAAACCAGCATATTAGAATGATTTCTGAATATCATGTGACACTGAAGACTGGAGTAATGATGCAGAGAATTCATCTTACAGGAATAAATTAGATAAAAAAAAGTTATAAATTAAAAAGTTTACCAACCTATAACTTTTGCACTGAAGTGTGTTTTAGTGGCTTTTATATTTTAGATTAATTTTGGCATTTCAAATAAAAGTATGACGTGTAAATTGCATGTTTGCACTGACAACTTGCCCTGTATAGTGTGACATGTAGTGTTTTTTGTTGTTGTTGTTGTTGCTTTTCAATGATGTAAAGGCTCAATTGCTTTTTGTCTAGCAAAGTTGAAATTTACGTTTTTTTTTGGGTTTGTTTTTTGTCGTTTTTTTTTTTTTAATCCTGTGAATCACCTATATTTAAAATAATAACATTTTGTGTTTAATCCCTGCAGCGGTTATGATTTTGACTATGATTACTACAGAGATGACTTCTATGACAGGTGAGTCCATGATTTTGCACAAATGATTTTGTTGAAATACAGGAAATGCTCTAAAGTCACATCCAGAATGCATAAATTCACAGTCCAGGTATAATAATATGCCAGTATACAGTCCTTGTCCTTTAATTTGACTAGCCAAGCAGTGTTTCACTGTTTGTATCACCATTCGTTTGTGTTTGCACCCTTGCAGAGCAGGGTATGTAATAATGATGGACAATCCTTTTTTTTTTTACCTTTTTTTACCACTTGTAATAAATGGAAATTTTCGGTTACACTTTACTTGAAGGGGTGTGCATAAGACTGACATGACACCTTCATAATCATGACATGACACATGTCATGAATATGAAGGAGTTTTTATGCATGTTTATGACAGCTGTCATTAAGTGTCATTCGCTCAGTTATGTCATTTTTAATGCAAAGATGACATTGTTTGAGATGTCTTTGTTAGGGGTAGGGTTGGGTTAGGGTTAGGTCAAACAATGTCATCTTTGCATTAAAAATGACATAACTGAGCGAATGACACTTAATGACAGCTGTCATAAACATGCATAAAAACTCCTTCATATTCATGACATGTGTCATGTCATGATTATGAAGGTGTTATGTCAGTCTTATGCACACCCCTTCAAGTAAAGTGTTACCAAATTTTCCATTATTTCTGATTATAAAATGGCTAATTTATAGCCATTTAACTATATATCTGGAAGCCATTGTTAACATTCAATATGCATATTATCAGACTTCTGTTTCTTCATTTATGAACATTGTGGTCATCTAGAACTTACTCTACTGTTAAAACCTTTGGGATTTTTTTACTGTTTTTGAATGAAAGAAAGAAAGGCAGCATTTATTTGGACAAATACAGTGTAAAAACCGTAATAGGGCCTATTGTGAAATATTATTACAATTTAAAGTAACTATTTTCTATTTGAATATGTTTTCAAATGTAATTTATTCCTGTGATGTTAAAGCTGAATTTTCAGCATCAATACTTCAGTCTTCAGTGTCACACGATCCTTCAGAAATCATTCTAATATGCTGATTTGCTGCTCAAGAAACATTTCTTATTATCAATGTTGAAAATAATTGTAATGCGATTATTGAAAAAAAAAATGTGATACCTTTTTTCAGGATTCTTTGATGAATGGAAAGAGACTATTTGCTGAAAAACGTTGTCATGCATTAGGTGTCACACTAAAGAAATAAAATCCATTTATGAAATAAAAATACCTATAGTATACTGATTGAGTACAGAAGCACATTTTGCTCGTGCTGAAATCCACTGACCCAGCATGGAGCGTTTTTTAGTGCAGTAACACAGCAGTGACTTATAATGAAGTCAGGCACACTGTTCTCTCTCTAGCACGGCTCTTCCTGTCATAATACATTTTCTCACAACTTGCCAGAATTAAAGGAACCCTCATAAAAACACTCACACACACAGCTGTAAGCTGCAGAAAGAAAGGCAGATGAAAAAAAATGCGTTTCACAAGAACTCCCTCCAAGACCCGTTAAGCAAACTTTGGCTCGGCGAGCGCGCAGTTGGCCGGCGTCCCTTTTCGGTAGCTATGGAAACCCTGCTGCGAGACTCAGCTGGACGTACTTGTTTGCAGATGTAAGGGATATTGCGTCCATATGATGAGCTGACATGTTTATTGATATCTCTCTTGTGATCTCTGCTCCCTGACTTACAGCCATCTTTGGAGCGATGCTGACTGCAGTCGATATTTTACAGCAAACATATCCAATAATTTACTTTTACTTTTTTTTACTTTTAGTCATTTAGCAGATGATTTAGATCTCTAGGATTGCGGATCAGTCGGTGAAGCCGCGTAGATGGCATGTGGGAAGCCAGCTGGTTGCTTTTAGGTTCCTGTCTGGGCAGCAGACGTGCTTCTCTTTGAAGGCAAAAGTATCTTCTTCTCTCACTTCATTCATTCATGCCACATCACCTCCTTCATCCCTGACAGTAGAGCTCTAGGATCGACTTGGATTGCGAACTGTTGGCTTCTGGCCTCATTTCAGCTGATTTAGCCACAATGCAAAGACATACGCTGTCGGTTTATGCTATGAGATGGAGCGGTTGAGCTCCTTTGAGTCGGCAGAGTGCATCTCCCGCTCTGTTCGTGAGGAGTTGATGTATGATGGATGGGTAGCAGGTACAAATAACAAAGCAGGTATGCTCTGATCGTAAGATGACTCAAAGATCGCACTTTACTCTTGTTTTCTCCAACAATACATGAACACACTTCTACAATTGATGGGCAAAATCCATCCAAGAGTTTACCAAACAAATGACCTTACAAAAAGAAGAAAAAGACCTCAAAAAAAGAAGATAATACCAGTGTTATGTACTTTTGTAGCACTTATTTAGATTTTGAATTAGCTTTTATGTTCATATTTTAAGTTTTCATTTTCTTATTTCTTTTTTTTTTATATATATATATATATTTCTGATACGCTTTATTTGTTTCAGTTTTAGTCATTTTAGTCATTAAAATGTACAACATTTATAAGTTACATTTAAGTTTTTCATGTAATATTTATATTTTATTTTATTTCATATTTATCTCTATTTATATTATTTTTAATAATTATAGCTTTAGTTTTAGTAAACGATAACAACAATGGATAACAACAAGTGTTTCGAAAAAAGTATTAAATATACAATGTAAAATTATGGAAGTGTTAATTATATAGTATTATAATTATTTTTATTTTATTATAATTAGCCTATATACTTATGTATTTTCTAAAATTCTTTAAACATGCTGCATTTTTGGAATTTGTTTTTTAACATAATGGTTTTATATTTCTGACATTCTCACATATGTTGGATTGGTGGTCATAGAATACATTATTAAAAAACTAACATATGTTGACCGCTTATCTGAATATTGCAGAGAAACTTGCATTTGCATATTTACATGTCCCTTGCATTTGCATTTATCTGTACATACATATTCTGCCCTTGACCAAATACCCACACTTGCGGTTTTTGCACTTGACCACTTGACTACTTCTATGACGTATTTCCTGTATTTGGCCCAAGTGTTCAAGTGAGGATGAAGACCACAAGTGTGTGTAGAACTTTTCATTACCTGATGGGACACATTTACAGTGTTGTAAAAATGCAAGTGTCTACATAGTTTTATTTTATTTTAAATACTGTGCATTGTAAAATCAACTTCTAAATGTCTGTTCAGTAGTCCCTATAACATGACACAATTTAATTTGTGGTGCTTCCTAATTAAGTATGAAAAGCAGTTGCAAATGTTGTACAAAATAAATATCACCACTACTCATCTTTGCACCAATAAAACGTGCAACACTTTGTTTTTCTACCAAAGTATGTGTAATAATAGGCCCTATCTAATTATTAGATTAATATTTAGCCTACATTAAAAGGTTTCTGTGACCTCTGGCGAGATCTCGGCAAAAATCTCAAGATTTATTCCCCTAACATGATGCATGATGGGATACACTAAACCTTGAATAGCGCTCCGGAGTATGGATTTAGTGTGCAAATTATTAAATTATAATTAAATTAAAATAAGGCAAATGTCTATTTTGTATATTGTGTTTTTATATATTTTTATATATGTTAATTTTTTATTCACTTATTCTATTTTTATTATCTCTTTTTTTTCTATTTTTTATTAGTACGGGTAAACATACTTGGCAATAAAGCTCTTTCTGATTCTGATTTCTGATTCTAAAACGCAGCCCTGTGGTGGTCCCTGAGTATTTTTGGTGTTTACTTTGGGCCTGAGATGGGAAAATATGATTTCTGATTTAAGTGGATTGGTTTGGAAAAAAATAACATTAAATGAAAAGTCACAAACACTGCAGTTTCCTGAGCATGACCTATAAACTCACTGATCGAAGTCATGTGGTTGCATGAAGCAGTTAGTTTCTTCATACTTCTCTTTCTGCCTCCAGACTGTTTGAGTACCGAGGCAGAGTATCACCGGTGCCCAGAGCGGTTCCAGTAAAGCGCCCCCGTGTGGCAGTGCCGGTCGTCCGCAGGGTGAAGTCATTACCTGTCAAACTCCTGACCAGATCCACTATCCTTCCCAACAGCTCTGTCAAACACAAGTGTAAGTTCAGTTTCTATTTTGCATCAGTTTTCTTGACGTTTCACGTGTTACTGACCTACACATACTGTATGTTGAATGCTGAAACATCAAAAGATCTTTTAAGATAGTTAAGAAATGTCCAGAGTTGTAGCCTGATTCTTTTGCGTGACATCTCAAGATCTTCTTCAGATTCAGTGCGCTGAGATGATTTGTGGACCGCTTGAACTCTTGAACCGGCCTTTGGGCCATTTGACAGATTAACATGCCAGGTTTATGATTTAGGATGTTTGCAATACTGCAGCAGAGGAACCTTTTGTCTTGGGCAGTGCTCCTTTATAGATCCACAACCAATTACCAGTGCCTTGCTTTTATTTCTGTTTTTGGTTTAATGGCAATATATAAACCTGATTTATTCATCTAAAACTTTGTGTTCTTTTGTAAATCTTGTGTGTACTTGCGAGCAGTGAAATCAACCGAGCTGCAGGCTATCAAATCAGAACTGACGCAGATCAAGTCCAACATCGACGCGCTGCTGGGACGTCTCGACCAGATCACAGAGGACAAATACTGTGCCACAGGTGTGATCTTATGTGTCATATATCTGTATATGTGCCATACACACAAACATACAACACCGTTCCAACGTTTGGGGTCAGTAAGATTTTTTATTTTTTTTGGCTAATGAAGTTAATGCATTTATTTAGCAAGAATGCATTAAATTGAAGACATTTATAATAATACGAAAGATTTCTATTTCAAATAAATGTCATTCGTTTAAACTTTCTTTTCATCAAAGAATCCCAAAAAAAAAAGTATTAGTTTCAAAAATATTAAGCAAAAAATATTAATCGTTTTTATTTTTAGTTTTAGGAAATGATAACAACTCTGGATAATACCATAATACTTTGATATATATACAGTGGATTACAATAGTGTTTCAGAAAAGTCTAAATTATATTTTATACTTTTATATAATATTGTTTTATATTTTAGTTGTGCTGCTTCATATTTTTGTTGAAACCATGATACATTTGTTTCAGGATGCAAAAGAACAGCATTTACTTTAATAGAAATATTTTGTAACAATGTAAAAGTTTTTGTCACTTTTAATAAATTGAATGCGTCCTTGCTGAATAAACTGACTCCAAACATTTGAACATTAATGCATATACAGTATATACGGTATGCACACAATACTGTATTATTCTGTACTATACAAGCCTGGTTGTTCGGTGATAAATCAAGGTTGTATTCTATTAGAAATTATTTCATCAAAATATGCCTGTTATACCTTCCTCTCAGTAATTATTTTTTGAGAAAAGCTTTCAAAGGGCTTTTTTAATCATATGGAAACCGCAGCAAGCAGTTTACGCTCCGCACAAAGCGCTGACTCAGCACAGCACCGCCGCCGTCACACGAGCCGTTCACAGTTCAACACTTTTACGGCTCAGTGGCTCCAATCCAGATTTGCAGATTTGTCCCAGTGTTTCACATCAGCGGTCAATTTGACAAGCATTACCACAGAACGCAACATGCCTCCCGTGTTTATTTAGACACGGAAACCCGCTTCATTCTCCTTCATCGTCTGTCTAAGAATTGTTATGATGTGGCTAATGGTTTGTGGCTAATCAATGATGATGTCCCCCCAGAGCGAAGCACATTTCTGTGCATGTTTGCAAGTGTTGCTGACTGTTGAGGATGAGATGCTTTAAAAGCCCTCGTGAGGGAGGAAAGTCGACTAGCACTTACTCATCTCGTAACTTTTCAACTGGGCTGTTGCGTAAATAAAAGTGAGCTCCAAGTTTTTCTTTACCTTGGCAATGTTTTTTCACGTGTCTGCTCTTGAAACGTGTCCCTACAGAGGTGTCTTGGTTGTTTAGGATGTGAGAATTCAATTCGGACCGTGGTTCGCCAATGCTGGAGAGAACAGAAAATCCCTAACACATTTTTTCTTGTAATAATTAATCATCTTTGTTTTATTTAAAACAATCATTTTTAGCATAAGCATTAGTCTGTAATTGTAAAAATGTCCATCTTGTTAGCAGTATTTCAAGATTAATATTTACTGAACTGAAGTGTTTTCTTGATTATCAATAAAAAATCATGGTAAATTGTATCAAGTCAAGTATGTATGTCATTATATGTTTTGCTCCCCACAATAAAAATAGCTTTGATCATATACCTAAGCATTTAAATATCATCTTCCTAAGATATATAATTGAAGAACCTCAGACACTTTGATTTCCTTTAGATACAGACAATACAAAAACAGTGTATTATCTCACTGAGAGAAGATGCAGGAAAGCTCCTTTCTCAGCTATCCTTTCCCTCACCCATCCTTCTCTTCACTCAGTTCACTCAGAATGGTCAAAAGCATAATATAATGTTCTACATGAATGTAAGCGATATTCACAGCCATTTGAAATATCTCCATGCGACTGGGTTCAATGGTCTCGGTTTTACAAGAAGTAGACTAAAAGTAATAAAGATCCTAAGAGTTTAGAGATATTTTGCTCGCTGTAGAGGGTGTGCTCTTCCCCAGTGTCTTTCATGCAAATTACCATCTGTCCCCAAATGGTATAATCTCTCCAAGGCCTGATCAATGCAAATTCTAATTGTTAGTTCCTGTCTCCATTTGGAGGATGTTTGTCTTGGTCTGAGTGAGGAAATGATGCAAGAAGCTCAGGGCGCTTCTGTAGCCAGATAAGTCCACACACGCATCCTTTACTCTTACATTTATCCTTGAGAATTTGATGTCTTGTTTTGATTATCTCTGAATTGACTACGTAATTGGTATAATTCATTTTACCTGACTAATAATAAATTGTCTCATTTGATATTATTTACTCTTAAGGTCTCTGCACACTGAGTCCGAAATTTTCGTGTGCGTTTTTTTATGACATTTTATTTACGCGTTTCCAGATGTGTCAGTGTGAACGAGCAACTTTTGGAAAATGCTAGTGTGGATGGAGAGCGTTTTGTTAACAGAAATGTTGTTTTGAAATATGTCCAGATTAATGTGATATTATTTACTCTTAAGGTCTCTGCACACTGAGTCCGAAATTTAGTGTGCGTTTTTTCGTATTCGTTATTATAAAAATTTGTCATGCACAGAAACCTTGCACACTGAGTCCGAAGCGTATTAATTAATCAGTTGCGAAAAAATTAGCTAAACAGCACTAAATGGAGTCTTCAAGCAGTGAGGATGATTTTGTTGTCTTCTCGCTTCTTAAAAAGAGAAAAAGAGAGGAAATATTGGGTCCATCCAATCCTGAGAGATAGAGAGGAAGGAAGAGTTCCCCCTCAGGAGCAGCGGGACTATCACGGGCGATTCAAAGTTTACTTCAGGATGTCAGTGGCTCAGTTTGATGCTTTGCTAGCGATACTAGAGCCACATATTAAAAAGACGACCACCAATTTCTGTGAACTCAGTGTGCAAGGATCTTTACAGTGCTTTGTGCTGCGAGACGAAGTGGATGAACTGGACAATCGCCATTCTATTCGCTTGTACGGTGGTACTGAACTGTCAAAACACCTCTCAAAATGCTTGCTACGGATGCGAAAAACAGAAAAAATCGAACCCGATCCGAATTTTTTTTATGACAGACAAAAATTTTGGAGGCAGTGTGTAAACGTGATTGACATAACGTGAGGTCGTATTTATTTTTTAACGTGCGAAAATTTCGGAAAATTTCGGAAATTATTTTCTCAAGTTGATTAATTAGTTTCCACAAATCTGCATCCAGGGTTAAGACAAGTACATACTAGATCTCAGGTTAGATGAAGCATGGGGCATATCAGGTGAGATTCTAGGCTAACTGCTTGACTTGCATTAAAGTATTAGTTCACTTCACTTCCAGAATAAAAATTTCCTGATAATTTACTCACCCACATTTCATCCAAGATGTTCTTGTCTTTTTCTTTAGTTGAAAAGAAATTAAGGTTTTTGAGAAAAACATTCCAGGATTTTTCTCCATATACTTCAATAGTGGCCAACGGGTTGAAGGTTCAAATTGCAGTTTCAATGCAGCTTCAAAGGGCTCTACACGATCCCAGCCGAGGAATGAGGGTCTTTTCTCTGTCGTTTTCTAAAAAAAATAAAAAGTTCTGTACTTTTTAAACAAAGCAAACGTGCAAAGAAAGTCAAACGCCCTTTACAAAAAAAAAGAAGGAAAAACAGTGATGTTGAATGATTTTGAAGTTGGAGAAGAAAATGAGAAGATGAGTTTTTCACCCTACCGTAACTTTTTGAACTGGAGTACACAAACGAAGAAGAACAAACCACGCGTGGCCTTTCCAACGTGATTACGTAATGCGTGAAGTTACAGACATGCATCGCAGAGCTAGTGCAAGATGAGTATTTGTGGACAAAAAGTATATACATTTTTATTTAATTTTTTTTTAGAAAATGACCAATCGTTTCTCTAGATAAGACCCTTATTCCTCGGCTGGGATCGGGTAGAGCTGTTCTTCTCAAAAAACTGGCCTTTCCAACGTGATTACGTAATGCGTGAAGTTACAGACATGCATCGCAGAGCTAGTGCAAGATGAGCATTTGTGGACAAAAAGTATATACATTTTTATTAAATTTTTTTTAGAAAATGACCAATCGTTTCTCTAGATAAGACCCTTATTCCTCGGCTGGGATCGGGTAGAGCTGTTCTCCTCAAAAAACGTAATTTCTTTGCAACTAAAGACAGAAAGTCTTGAACATCTTGGATGACGTAAGTAAATTATTAGGATTTTTTTTCTGGAAGTGAACTAATCCTTTAACTATGACAAAATGCTATTGGGGTACTAGTAAGCATGGCTCAGCATACTTCATAGTACTAGCCATAACCTCTGGCTGTCGTCTCAGCTTTGTTTAAGTTGTTATATGCAGTAGTTATATTAACTATAGAGGGCTAGATAAAAATGCTATTGAAGTATTAGCAAGCATTGATTGGTCTATTTCATAGTACTAACCATTGAGCTTTAACTAAGTTGTTACATAGGTGACTGTACAGTAGGGGACTAAACAGAACCACTATTTAAAGAATGACAAGCATGAGACGGTCTATTAAATAGTAGTGACTAATGATCAGACGGAGAGTTTGTGAGCATGAGGTCCGTGTTAATCGCAACACAACACACTCTGAGCGACATAGATTCCTAATGAACAAGTAAAATATAGAGTAAAGAGTTAACTAGAATAATCAAATGTCAGAAGAATAATTAGAAATGGACAGACAATTTTCAGACTATTATTTTATATGTCAGGCATTACAGGATTAAAAAGTCTGATGACAAGTTACAGCAACACACTTTCCCATGCACTTCATTTGCTCTGTTTTATTTTGTGAAACCTTACTACATATATGGAATAACCGTTTTATAACCGTTAATGTATTGTATGTAAATGTAAATAAACATTTGTCTGTGTGCAGAGTTGCAGAAGGCAGAGGAAATGAAGAGCGAGCTGTCTCAGGACGAGTCGGGCTCAGAGTCAGAGGAACTGCAGCACAGTGATGTGGAGGACGGAGAGGAGCACTCACACAAGGAGTGTGACGAAGACATGGTAAGAGATGTATGGATAGAGGTGGGAAGACATTTATATGAGAAATGGAAATTATATTGTAAGGTCAGAAAACCAGAGACCATGAGAGTAGGGAATATGTTCTTAAAAACAACTTGACATATCAGTTTATAAATCATCAAACGCTCACACATCGTACCATAGGAGTGTTCAAGTTAACAGTCTCTTAAAAATGATTTATTGTCTCTTCTCTCTTCAGGAAAGCAATCACATATCTGAAATGGATTCCATTCTTCAATAAAAGGCAAGAACTCAAAGCTGGGACAATGGATTCTTGGAGCACAGTGATAATTCAAACCATGAGATGTTTTACAAGTTTCCAAGCTTGAGTTTCAAGATCTAATCAAGATTGTTCTTCATGCAGAAAACAGATTGTGAAACTGAAGTTAGTGAGTACAAACCACTAAATCGGGTTTCACAGGGTAATTCATTCACTTCAATTTAGCGTGTCTCTAAAGATCCATTAAACATGACAGCGGGATATTATTTGGGAGTTTCTTGACTGGTGAGGACTTTATTTTGGACTGGCGAGGAATGTTTTTCTAATAAAAAGCTAACTTTTCAAGCTAAACATCTCACAAAAAGGTAGCTTAAATCATGCAGCAATATATATATATACTACCATTCAAAGATGTGGGGTTGTCAATATTTTTCACGAGAAGTCTCCTATGCTCACCAAGGCTGAATTTATTGGATCAAAAATGCAGTAAAAGCACTAATATTGTGAAATATTTTTACAATTTAAAAAAATATATTTCTATTTGAATATATTTTAAAATGTAATTTATTCCTGTGATGCCATGCTGAATTTTTTGCATCAGTACTCCAGTCTTCAGTGTCACATGATCCTTCAGAAATCACAATATGCTGATTTGCTAAACAAGAAAAAAAATTTATCAGTGTTGAAATCAGGTGTGCTGCTTCAGCTTCATATTTTTGTGATATAACTTTTCAGGGTTTATTGATGAATAATAGAAAGTTCAAAATAATTATTTCAAAAGTATTTATTTGAAATACAAATCTTTTGTAACATCAGAATTGTCTTTGTCACTTTTGATCAATCTAACACATCCTTGCTGAATAAAAGTATTCAATAAAAATCTTTTTGACCCCAGATTCTTGAATGGTAGTGTATAATGTTCAAAATAAATATAAATGTTTTGTTTACATGTTTGCTCAAATATATACTGTATATATATATATATATATACAGGTGCATCTCAATAAATTAGAATGTCGTGGAAAAGTTCATTTATTTCAGTAATTCAACTCAAATTGTGAAACTTGTGAGCCAAAATCATCACAATTAAAAGAACCAAAGACTTAAACTACTTCAATCTGTGTGCATTGAATTTATTTAATACACGAGTTTCACAATTTGAGTTGAATTACTGAAATAAATGAACTTTTCCACGACATTCTAATTTATTGAGATGCACCTGTATATCACATTTACAAAAACAAAAATTAAATGTAATAATCTCAAACTTAAAACCTCAAAACTAAAAAGTTCTAGTCAGATTCATAATTATTGTATTGTGTCTTGTATATGTTTATAAATTGACTGGCAACAAAACACCAGGCAACTGGTGTTTAAAAAAAAAATTATTTAATTCTTACAAATCTGTTTTCAAGGTGTAGCGGCTCACCTTCTGCTGTTTCAGTAGAAACATTGCCATATGTTTGGCCACATAATACACAGGACAATGTGGAATGTGGTTTCCACCTGATCCTGCTGTGTGTTGTTTGAGGATCAGCGCTCTGTTTATTCGACTAATCTGCCTGACCACAATCTTATCTCCACCAGTAACTTCCGCCCTCCTCCTATTCTACCAACTGCAGTTGCCTTGAAAGGCCAAACCAAAGTTAACATCACATTGAGCACAAATTAGCGATTGGTCACGCTGGCCTCTGTGAAATTATCTGCATTAAGAGACTTTCAGATGTACTTTACGTTGGCTGTTGTGGTTGAATCTCACGAAAAAACACCCAGGTCATATTTCACCGCAGAATCAAAAGAAGAAAGAAAGAAATTATATTTTGCATTATTGCATTACTTTCATGACAAGTAAGCACATATTCCACCCACATTAATGACATGTATTGTGTTAAAAAATATTGTTTAAATAAATACAAATATATATATGTATGTATATATTTTATTATTTGAAATAATATATTTATTTTATTATTTGAAATAAAATATACCTTATTATTAAAATTTGTCTAATTTCAGCTAATTGCCAAGGCAACATTTCTCGTTTTTATTTAGTTTGACTTAAGGCAGTAAAATAACTAAAACTGAAATAAAAATTAATAAACTAGATAGGCATGTTTAAAAAAAAGAGAAAACTAATAAAAATGACAACAATGCAAAATCACTAAAACTTTAAAATTAAAACAGAATATATGATAATGACAGCTAATGTTTAGGCTTGCAAATCTACGGAGCCTCTGTACAAATCAGCATGGTACACATTATGTTATAATTACTAACTTGTTTAATATTCAGTCCACATGCATGAAGC
Source organism: Sinocyclocheilus rhinocerous (assembly GCF_001515625.1). Lineage (NCBI taxonomy): Eukaryota > Metazoa > Chordata > Actinopteri > Cypriniformes > Cyprinidae > Sinocyclocheilus > Sinocyclocheilus rhinocerous. Next base: position 1,278,230 of record NW_015664181.1, on the reverse strand, counting down.
GTAAAACAAGAAGGGCATAATGCGGTTTGCTCGTCAATAGTATTGCGATATTGCGGTTATCGCGACAGCCCTAGCAACACATTCCAAAAAAGTTGGGACAGAGGCTAAATAAAAGTGAAAAGGTTATAGAATATCCACGATAAACTGTTTTGAAACCGTTCACAGTAAGCAGGTGAATTGGTAATAGGTCAAGGTATCATGTTTGGGTATAAAAGGAGCATCTCAGTCTTTGCCAGCAAAGCTGGATCATGGCTCATCACTTTGTGCCAAATTTCACGAGAGAAGTGTCAAACAAATCAAAAATCACATTTCACTATGCAAAATTGCAAAGAATTTAGGTCTTTCACCGAGTACCATACATAATATTGTGAAAAGATTTGGGGAATCCAGAGAAATCACAGTACATGTAGGGCAAGGCAGGAAACCTCAGTTGAATGTGCTTGACCTTTGAGCCCTCAAATGGCATTGCATAAGAAACCGTCAAGCTGCGGTGTTAAATATAGTCACATGGGCTCAGGAGTACTTCAGAAAACCACTGTCATTTACCACAGTCTGCTGCTGCATCAAGAAATGCAACTTGAATATCTGTTACTCTAGGAGAAAGCTATACATC
>NW_015664181.1:1269648-1273800 GCF_001515625.1 Sinocyclocheilus rhinocerous | reverse complement strand
AGATCAAGACAATGCCAGCTCTCATTCTGCATGTGCTACAACAGCGTGGTTTCGTAGACTCAGAGTAAATGTGCTAGATCTGACTCGTATTGAAAATGTATGACCAGTCGTGAAAAGGAGAATCATACAACGACGATCACAGACTGCTGAGCATCTAATCAGAAAGGTTGGCTATTTTTAATTACATGTGCATATTTCTTCTGCTTACACTTTCAAGACTGCAAGACATATTTACAGATGTAAATAAACTGATGACTTGTGAGACGTCTTTCTCTGTGTGTTTAAATGTTGCCCGCTAGGAATGCTAATATTTAGGCTAATTCTCCGCACCCTGTCTAATATAATCTTTACCTATAAGACAACAAGAGATTTATTCCACCTCTGTTAGATTTGTTGCTAAGAGGATTGAAGTAGCAGTTACTTGAAGGCACAGCTTGCTTTGAGGTCTGGATTTGAGAGAACGTTCAGTCTAAAGCAACCTGTAGTAAGACTGTAAAAAGAAGCACTGCTATATTGCCTTAACTTCTATAGCCACAAACGGCAATCACTGAGGTCCAAAACATTTAGAAGAAGAACACCACAGCTGCCTCATTTGAAAGAGCAGATCCACTGGATGCTGTCGAAACAGTTTGTAAAGTTAGTAGTGAAGTTGAACTTCCTTCAAGTAGGCCTGAATATTTTCTAAATGCATGTTATATATCTTATTCGTCCATGCATACGTTTCCTCTTTTCTTTTTCTTTTCTTTTCTTTTTTTAAATTGACCATCATAATTGGACCTTCTTAAAACTACATACTTTTTCAGAGATGTATGACTTCAATCTTCAATTTAGTCAGCTTATAAAAACCTTAAATTATTTTGTGTTCCACAAAAGAAAAATCGTGAAAACTGGTTTCCACCACAGCAAAAAATAAATATAAAATAGTAGTAATAATAATAATAAAAAGATTGCAACTTTTTATCTCACAATTCAGACTTTTTTCTTTCACTTATAGAGAAAAAGTTACAAAAGCAAGATATGAACAATTATGAAAAGTCTGAATTGTGAGATAACGATTTTTTAGAATTGATTTTATATACCAATTCTGACTTTTTTCCTCATAATGTTTGCAATTCTAAAGAATTGTGAGGAAAAAGTCTGAAACAAAAGAAAAAATGTGAAATAAAAAAAAAAGTCACAATTACATATGGGGTACAAAAATATAACTAAATTTGAAACAATTCCCCTTAAAGTCCATTTAACTTTTTAAGAATATTTGTAAAAAAAAAATAATAATAATTAGGTGACATCTTTCTTCTGAGAACTGATTTTATATCACAGGGGTACAAAAATATAACTAAATTTGAAACAATTCCCCTTAAAGTCCATTTAACTTTTTAAGAATATTTGTAAAAAAAAAAAATAATAATTAGGTGACATCTTTCTTCTGAGAACTGATTTTATATCACAATTTACAAAGAAATGATCTTGCGACTAAGTAGGGGTGTCCCCGACTAAGGATTTTCTTAGTCGAATCGGAATTTTCAAATCTTGCCGATATTCGACTGATATTGTTTCTTGGGGACTTCATTCATATTGATATGAGGAAGATCATGCCCAGATTCAAACAGCAGATCAAAGTGATGACTAGGTTGGATAAGATCTTGGACCAATGTTATTGTGTGTTTCCTAATGCTTTTCACTCTGTGTCTTGGGCTCCATTGGGGCAATCAGACCATAATTTGATTTATTTCATTCCTGTTTATCGATGTAAATCTAAACGTATTATACCAATTAAGAGAGTGGTCAAGGAGTGGTCTGTGGAGGAAGTAGACATGCTAATGGCCTGGATACCGATTGGTCTGTTTTTAAAGAGTCATGTTTTGATTTGGATGAGTACACTGAGGTGGTTACCTCATATATAAGTTTTTGTGAGACGGTGTGTGTACCTTCTAAGGCTGTTACCATACATAACAATAATAAGCCATGGTTTAATAAGGAAATTAAAAAATGATGGAGGGAGAAGAACAAGGCATTTAAGAGTGGGGATAAAGAGCTTTATAAAATTATCAAAGGCGACTTTGAAAAAGCTGTTAAAAAGGCAAAAGGAAATTATAAGTGTACGTTAGAAAATAAGTTGAAGATCAATGACACTTATGGTGTATGGAAAAATCTAGAGCAGATCACGGGCTATAAGATAAAATCTCAAGTCATCTCTAATGATATTACATTGCCTGATGAACTTAATGCGTTCTACAGTCGCTTTGAAAATACAATGGAGGGACAGACAGGTTGGTCAGCCGACGCGGCCCTCCTGGCCCTGTACTATGAGTCCTTCTTTTAAAATAGAGGAATATGAAGTCAGAAATCTGCTGCGGAAGCAGAACAGCAGAAAGGCAGCAGGCCCTGACTGCGTTCATCCTTGCCGATATATTAAACTGGTTGTTAAGAGTATACAGAGTCCCAGCATGTTTTAAAGCAGCTGTTATAATTCCAGTGCCAAAAAAGTCGAATATTAGTTGCTTAGATGATTACAGACCAGTGGCCCTAACTTCAGTTGCTATGAAAATCTTTGAGCGATTGGTGCTTAGGTATCTAATTTCTAAAATCTGTCTGGATTCTCACCAATTCGCCTATAAGACTAATAGGTCGGTTGATGATGCTGTGGCTCTGTGTATCCATTCAATTTTGCAACACCTTGAAGCCCCCAATACTTATGTCAGAGTCCTTTTTGTGGACTATAAATCGGCATTTAATACAATTATTCAAGTTAAACTTTTTGATAAGTTAAAGCAATTGGGGATTCAACATTCCCTTGCTTTTTGGATTTTTTGCAGAACAGAACACAAGTAGTTAAAATTAATAATATACTTTCAAGTCTCAAGACAATCAGTGTGGGGGCCCCACAAGGATGTGTACTGTATTGCAAATTTTTAAGTTTGCAGATGATACTACATTGATTGGTTTAATAACAAATAATAACGAATCGGACTATAGAAGGGAGGTTTCTACACTGTTTGAATGGAGTTGCACTCATAATTTGAAGTTGAATGTCCTAAAAACTAAGGAAATGGAGGACAAATGCTGTTTTGCCTTTGACTATTAATGGTCAGGACATTGAAAATGTTCAATGTTTTAAGTTTCTCGGGACTACTGACTTTCTCACTTATAGTGTGGTTTGGTAGCTCCACAGCTCAGCAGAGAAGTCAGATTAGTAACATAACTCGGGTTGCTTCGAAAATTATTGGTTGTGATCTTCCCACTATTGATGAGATCTATGTTTCACGTTTGCATTACCAAGAGTCAAGTCAGACATTCGACAGTCATAATTAGGTTAACACAGGGAAAATGTGTAACGGACGCCTCGCAGATACATACGGGGTAAATAATGTTTTATGTTTTGATTAAAAGATTAAAGATTAAGTTAACATTAAACGTCAGCGAAACCCTAAGAATTCACAACATTTTTTACAATAGTGCTCTGATTATATGTTCAAAAATAAAATGTGTTCTTTGAATAACTAATTTGCTGTTAAACTCCTCATATGAATGCCTGCATGACATGTATAATTCAGTTTAGACAGCTTGCAAGAATGTTTAGCGTCCCTGTTATGAAAATGATCGCTGAGAGACGCTGATGGAGTGAACGAGTCTTGAGAGAGTTGTGAGTGAAGGCGCGGGCGCAGCCTGCCAGTGGATCTGGCACTGTTGCCAGATCCACCTATTATAAGCGTTTTGGACTTGTCTTTTCCACTTAATTTAACACTTTAGAAAGTTAATAAAGTAGGAAGTTGCAGTTTAGAGTCAGCTATCTTTATATTATCTTATTTGCAAAAGATTGGAAATAATTTCGGTTTATTTGTATTTATTTGTTTGTGTTAGCATCAATATCTGGCAACACTGCATCGCCGGCACTTAAACTGAAAGCAATCAAAAAAGCCCATGGACAGGTTTTTGCTGACAGGATACGAAATTCGGTAAGGGAAACGCGAAAATTATCATGATATTATCTGTCATAAACGTTATCAACAATGTCAAAAACAGTAGCATTTAACACACAGATCTGTAAGTAGGTTACAGAATGAAATGAAATACGCAAAAACTAGCCATGAATCTAATCTCTTCTCAGGTGTTCTGGATCCAGACTGAAGCTTGTGTAAATCCTAGTCACCA
>NW_015664181.1:1268676-1269333 GCF_001515625.1 Sinocyclocheilus rhinocerous | reverse complement strand
TTGATCTTGTTTTCCCTTTAATACATACCTTCCGCAATATATTTTTCAATTACTTTCAAAAAGTGGTAGGGACAATATCGACCCTGGCAAAAAGTGGTGGGGACATGTCCCACCCGTCCCACCCGCAAATTACGCCTATGATTATAACACAATTCTTTAACACCAACCCCCATCACCCTCCCCTCACCTCACTCATTTTTAAAGCCTGGGTAACGTTACGGCCATGTGCAGAAACACAACTAAACTCTAAAAATTCACAGCGTTTTATTATAATAGTGTTATAATTATAATTGTAATGTATATGACAGTCAAAGTCATAGTTATTAATATTCTGCATTGTTGTTTGTGCTGCTGGCAAGAGATAATCACCTTAGTACTACAATGAAGCGCTTTGCAGCGCAACTCAACCAAATGCATCTTATACGAGATAAAAAATATATATATACACGATATATATATATATAAACCGGCTGAAATGTTTTGAAATCACTTGTACCAACCTGATCGAAAAAAATCCAGTCTTTCACTCTGCCTGTGTCAATTTTAGTCTTGTTACAGTTTTAAATCCCTGCCGCCAAGATGCCCCTCTGTCGGTCACGGGTTATGGAAAGTGAAACTTAAATCTATAGGGGTGGTTGGATTTATTCACGCACGTTA
>NW_015664181.1:1184050-1268616 GCF_001515625.1 Sinocyclocheilus rhinocerous | reverse complement strand
AATATTTACTTGAAGCTTCTTTCTTTTCAGATTCTTATTTACAGCATTATTTTAATAGGCTGTATATTAACTTATTGGGAGAAAACCAGTAGTTGAAATCAGACATTTGAGCACCCCCATATAGCCAAAATGGCATGATCATGAAACCCCGCGAATATTCGACTGTGAGATTGGTAGTCGTATCAGGCTCCTCCTATCGAAGCATCGAATCTTCGGCTATTCGGGGTCTCTAAGAAAATAGCCAGAATTTTGAGATAAACTCAGACTTACAAGATATTAACTTGCAATTCTGAAGTCAGAATTGTGAGATAGTCACAATTACCTTTTTCAAAAAAAATAAAAAAGGTGAATTGTGGCATGTAAACTCAGATTTTTGAGAGAAAAAAACGGAATTGCGAGATATAGGGCCTCATTTATAAAGCGTGCATACTCTCAGATTTGATCGTAAGATCAAATTTAGGATGGTTTCTGCACAACATTTTATAAATGAGGCCCCATAAACTCAAAATTACAAGTAAAAAAGTCATAATTATGTGTCGACAATTTTTTTAGGCTAAGTTTTTATAGCCTATAGACCTATTTTTTTATTTTTGGTTTGTGACAATGGAAATGGGCTTCCATAGGAAAGTCATACAGGTTTGGAATGACATGCGGCCGAGTAAATGATGACAGAATTTTCATTATTGGGTGAACTGTACCTTTAAGACAGTAGGCCTATATTAATATGGCTGTTGATGCAACTTGCCTCTGATTTTTGAGGAAAAATAAAGTTAAGACGACTTAAGAAGGATATATGCGAGTGGTTGGGATTCTGGTTTCGCATGTGATTTATGGTAGGTTGACAGAATTTTCATTATTGGGTGAACTGTACCTTTAAGACAGTAGGCCTATATTAATATGGCTGTTGATGCAACTTGCCTCTGATTTTTGAGGAAAAATAAAGTTATTAAGACGACTTAAGAAGGATATATGCGAGTGGTTGGGATTCTGGTTTCGCATGTGATTTATGGTAGGCTGTAAGACATAAAGCCCCCTATAATTAAATATAATGACAGAGAGAAATTTCTGAATCAGTTTAAGGCGTTAAGCATGTCAAAACTCAAACATTTGGCAACAAATAAACAAATAAATTCGGCTAAAATGTTTTGGCTTCAGCTATGGCGATAAGTTCAGCTTTGTGCATATAGCAGCCAGACGGATGTTACTTTTATAGCACTCCAACACATTTCCTCCCATGCAGCAGACAGCCATGTCCGAGTCAGTCAAGAAGCCCTGCTCATTATTCATCCCTGAGTAGGCCTATATTAATATGGCTGTTGATGCAACTTGCCTCTGATTTTTGAGGAAAAATAAAGTTAAGACGACTTAAGAAGGATATATGCGAGTGGTTGGGATTCTGGTTTCGCATGTGATTTATGGTAGGTTGTAAGACATAAAGCCCCCTATAATTAAATATAATGACAGAGAGAAATTTCTGAATCAGTTTAAGGCGTTAAGCATGTCAAAACTCAAACATTTGGCAACAAATAAACAAATAAATTCGGCTAAAATGTTTTGGCTTCAGCTATGGCTATAAGTTCAGCTTTGTGCATATAGCAGCCAGACGGATGTTACTTTTATAGCACTCCAACACATTTCCTCCCATGCAGCAGACAGCCATGTCCGAGTCAGTCAAGAAGTCCTGCTCATTATTCATCCCTGTGTCACCTTTTAAGTGAGTGATGTAGGATGTTAACCAGAAGCCGCTGCTGTGACTCTCCTTCTAGTCCCTGGAGCTGGTAATGCCTTTAATCACGGCCAAAACACATATGCTGTAGGCTATATGGAACTACTTTAACACAAAAACACTGAAAATAGCCAGGTACGGCAACAGTTAATACAGAACTTGCATTAGGAAGCAATTTAACCGGTGCTAGTGATTTCTCCAGAACTCGAGGAGAAAAGGCCTTTACACCCCATCCTTCACTATACTTGATGTGGTGCAAAGTATGGATGTGTTTGCATTGTGCGCACTGATAAGGGTCGTGTTTCATATTTACTTCGTAACATTATGTTTTGCTCCGGGATGACAGATTGACACATCAAACTCTCATTCAGCTATCATACTTTGAGCAGTCACATAAACAAGTGTGCTGATTTACAGAAAGAGGCCCACGGCGCTGAGGGTGTTTGGGTTACAGTATCACATGTATAGGAACACACTGGAATGCTGGGTGTCAGAATAACATTACTTGATTTATGTCAGTGGGATTTTGAGGCTCTATGGAGCTTAAACAGGCAAAGACTGGATTCATTCGGACCGATGCACAGTAAAGGCTGTGACTCTTACAATTTTTTCACATTTTTCAGGGTAATTATCAGTTCTGGGCAATTTCATTTTAAGTATAAAACACCCATAATACTCTTTTTTAATGTTGTTGTAATTTGTTAACGTTCTATGATAACTGTTTTTAAAGTAGAATAACTAGAGAAAAAAAGCCTTTCTTGGAGGAATACTGTGGAAAAAACAGAAAAATGTACTGAGGAAAATGAAAAATTCAAGAAAATGCATTAAAAAAATAAAATGCATGCAATTAACATTTTATAAAATGTTTTTAGATGACAAAGTGGTTAAAGAACCTTCAAGTCATTTTTTAGCAAATAATTGTATAATATGGAGCACAAAAATGTAACTACATTTGAAACAATTCCCTTCAAAGTCCATTTAACTTTTTTTAAAAATTAGACAAATTGATTAAAATGCCTTAAAATTACTTTTTTTTTCTTTTTCTTTCTCAGTTGTATAATATGGAGTACAAAAATGTAACTACATTTGAAACAATTCCCTTCAAAGTCCCTTTTTTTTTTTTAAATGACTAAGTGATTGAAATGCCTTCAATTTTTTTCCTGAATATTTGTATAATACGGAGCACAGAATTATGACTATATTTGCAACAATTCCTTTCAATTTGAATTTTGAATTTTAATATAGAGAATGAGCAAACTAATTAGTTTCAATTATGAAAGTGCAAACTGGATATTGCATTTTTCTTATTTAAAAAAAAAACAAAAACACTCTTCCAGTTCTTTTAAGAGATGTTCAATCAACATACAATCATCCTTTTTTAAAGCACAGAAAAACAAAAGAGGTGGAAATACTAGCGTTTGTTCACATAATCATACTAAATCATACAGTACATTTCAAGCCAATTATCAAGCTCATTTCTCAATCACATTCAAACTCTCTAAATGTAAAGCAACATGCCTTCCCAGAAACATACACTGCATGTGTTTGCCCAGCTGGTATGCATTTTATTTCAATTGTTTTTCTGAAGGTAATACAGCAACAACAAATTTCACCAACAGTTCATTCATAAAATCCTCCAGGCTCTGCGCCCTCTCTGCTCCACAGCCAGACCGAACAAATCAACACTCTCTTCCTGTGCATAGGCCATTTCAGAGCTCAGAGGAGCTGAAGGAAATGAAATGATGCATTTGAGACGGCCGAGAACTCTGAACAGACGGGGTAGTAACCTGCGTGAGTGGATTTGTTGAGTTTGGTGGTGGAGCGCAGGTGTGTAAGGTGTGTGATGGTGGAGGGACAGGCGTTAGTTGGCTTTGGCACGCAGCTGCGCTCTCTTGCCCGTCACGGCCTGGAATCCGGTCTTGATGCTGGCGACGGAGCAGCGGGAGTGACACGTCTCACACTGCAGGAAATACAGACGCGTGTCCTTCTGCAAGATTGTGTCAGGAGACCGACACGTGTGGCACGTCACGTACTCCTCTGCAACACAAAAACATACTGCTTAGTGCAGGTTTGCTTTTCCACCATGTAATGCATATTAACAACTATGCCATATTAATAAAAACACAGGATGCATACTGAAATTATGGCAATAAGCCTATAATTATGCTATAAGCAATATATATGCTTGATGGCATGTATATTAAATATATACAATATTCTATACTTAAGATGCACACATATATATTATTTTAGACATGTATTTAATTTAATTTAAAAGATATATATCTTGTTAAAAAGGTGCATATGTAGATTTATGTAGATATGCATTATTTATTCAGTGAACCCCTTATGCCATTTCAATTTGAGTTTAAGAACATTATTTTTATCAATTCACCACTCAAATAAACACTCACTTATATATCTTCTTAAGACATTCTCTATCTGTTTCTGCTGGAATCTGCCTTTGATGACGAGCTGATTGTTTCCATCTATGGATCCGCTGAAAAGTCAAAACAGTGCATATCTAAACATATAATAAATAAAAATCACACCAATTTCTATATTCTTTCCAAATCACAAAGTTCCTGTTTCTAGCTGCAGAAAGAAGAATTCTGCTCATGTATGAGACTGATCTCTTTCCAAAACCAAAATCATCTGTAAATATCCAGGAGGCAAAATCGATGGGTTTCCTTTCATGTGTCTTCTGAGATACATGCGGGTGAACACAATGAGGTGCTGGAATGAGTGTGGAGCACTGAAAACAGTCTGCTTATCTTTTAATAATGCCTTCTGAAAGCATCACAGGGTCAGTCGCTCCCTCTAGAGCAGCAATGCCTTTCTCAACTGATTCAGGTTTCTCCCTGACATCCTGTGAAACGCCTCCAGCAAAACGTGCAAATGATGTGTTCTGGTGGAGGGTTTCAGTCGCACAGAGACGCAGGAAAAATAAACCCAGAGCTTGCCAGACACTGAGACCATATTTCGCAAGGTTAATGATCAACCGATGAAGGAAAACAACCATTGGTTGAGTGGTGCTCCCCATAAAACAAAATAATAGTTCACTTACAAATGACATATGGACAGAAGATCATTATAGGCTCTTTCCACAAACCGGGCACAAAAAAAGCCTCTTTTAAAAAAATGAAGTATTTCTTCGTCAGCAAATAGTTAAGAGATGCTTAACCTATACTTGTAAAATTTGAATTACCGGTAATACAATTTCAAAACAAACATTGGTCATTCCAAAACATTAGTGCAAGAATTATTTATTAATATTTACTACAATAAATTAAACATCAGTTCAACGCATCACATTTTAAGATAGCTGGAGGTAGACGAGGCAAAAAAAATAAAAATCTTTCAGGTGTTGAAAACTAGCTACTTATGTAGTGTTAATTGTTTGCTAGATAACAAGCATATCAAGTTTATCAAGCATATCTAACTGTTCTCAGAAAAATATCAAATAAACTCACCATGTGCCCAACTCAGCCAGCAAAAAAGCCAAAAGATGTTTTGGTTGTCGATGCAACCTGGGAAAAGAAAAAAATAAAGATTTAAGGTAAAGTGCCATAGAAAATAAAGTTCACGTGTGCAAATATACGATTGAATTATATGTTGGCAGAAATGAAATGCCCAACAACACAATACGAGTTCAGAATTGTTCAGAAATACAACAACTTTCCAGTTCTTTAGAGCAAATCAAACTCAGTCAACTCCAGAGTTTCATTACGGCTCTATAAAACAGCTTGACTATTTCAAGTTTAGACTTACAGTTTGCAGATGTCTGTGAAGTTTACGAATGAGGTCTTCTTTGTGCCGACCCTGACAACCTGAGGAGGCTTCATCACAAACTTTCTCTTCTCTCCAGCCACCATGTCTGGATTTTTTTCCCGCATGATGTTAAAGACTCTATTCAAAAGCTAAAAAAAGGTGATATTAATAATAATAACAAGAGCAGAGGCAAGCAGCCATTATCTAAGGAACATAGTGGTACAAACTAAAATTAAGACACTGCAATGATTCTTTAGTTTCAAGTTTTCAAGGGGATCAAACATACTGCAGTCAACCCATACATCAGAATCAGAAATATAAAATACCTTTTACAGAATTTTATTAAAGGAACAGTTTACCCAAAATGAAAATCTGTCGACCAAAACAATATAATGGATAAAGGAAGCAAGACGTCTAAATGATGGATTTGTTTCTTACAAACACGCAGCTTTTCACTTCACAAGACTGTAACTGATGGACTGGAGTGCTGTGGATTACTTGTGGATTATTGCGATGATTTTATCAGCTTTTTGGACTGGCGGCACCCATTCACTGCAGAGGATCCATTGGTGAGCAAGTGATGCAAATTTCTCCAAATCTGTTCTGATGAAGACACAAACTCATCTACATCTTGGATGGCCTGAGGTGAGTAGATTTGTAGCAAATTTTCATTTTTGGGTGAACTATTCCTTCAAATATACAGTGTATCCAAAACGTACTTGAACATGTATCCTATACTTGATGTATGGTTGTCCTTACGAAATAGCAAAAAACTGCCATGTACATAAAAAAAAAAAACCTGAAACGCACACATAAGCTATTGTTTAAAATGAAGACATCGTGTATAAGTATTGTGACATATTCTGACTGTCAAACATTACATATCCACAGTTTACGTGACAAACTACACCTGTGGTGAACTTGACGAGATCTGATTTCACACATCTAATAAATATCATCTTGACACCAGCTGTAATAATTCCAAACGTGTCTCAGAAAAGAGAAGTTAACAGAGAAAAGCTGTTCTAACAACAAATGCACCAGATGGCAGCAGTTTCTGGCCCTTTATCAAGTTATCACCTGAAACAAGTGCATATGTTCTGCGCCGCACGTTGAATAATAAATGTGCCCATTCACCTCATCATACGTGTAATCCCTCTCCGACCCTGCCCAGGCAGGGCCCGTCTGTGTGCTGAATGTGATGTCATCTGTGTTTTTACTGTCTTCATCTTCCACACCTTTCACACAAACAGCACAGAATTAGACTGCCAACATTATAGTTATTTACAGAAAAACGCCCTACTAAAGCACTTACCGTCATCTTTGCTTTGACTGTCTGTGTCCTCTTGAAAATCTTTGACTTTTCTTGATTTCTTCTTCTTAATGGGCAGCATTAAGTCATCCTCCTCTTGTGTCTCTGATGGCTCCGTTTCAATATTCAGCTCCTTTTGGAAATTTACAATTTATTTCGTTTAAGACAATGCATGACAACTGCTGTCGGTGCTGAACATATCAAACTTCAAATGCAAAGAGAATCTGATGTGTAGGCTCAGACATCAATTTATTTTTCAAAGGAATCCAAGGCCACTGAAGGATAACGCTTTCATGGTCAAAACATCGTTCAATGTGAAAAGCCATTACGGCCATGAAAACAATCGAGAGTTTAACGACTATACATGTGCAAACAATCGACTGACCTTCATTCCTTCTTCAAGCTCGGCATCAAAAATCTTCTCTTTTTTGGACTTTTTTTTCTTTTTCTTCTGGTTGAAGAAGTTTAAGTCATCCAGGTCATCTGATGTTTCTGGAAAATCACCAAAATCAAATCAAACAAGCCACACTTTTTGGACTGTATTTCACATTTCAATAAACATTCAGTGTGCAAAGAAAAGCTGGCCAATATATTGGATTTTTTTTTATATATATTTATTATTTCATTGTTGATTGAACATGTGAACAAGACACTTTTAAATAGGGCTGTGTGATATAAAAAAAAATATTGACATACTGTTATATAATAATATATATTTATAATATTTAATATACAATATTTGGACTTTAATCAAGACTTTGGGACAATATTTCCATTGCTTTACATTTAAGAATGCCTTTTGGTGTTTAGGAATTTGAAACCTATTTCAAAAGGAAACTGAGTAGAGCTTTATAAAAAAAGCTGTAACATGTCTCTAGAACAGACAAAACAATACAATATAGGTAAACATCAAAACAATAAAAAAACAAACCAGACGGAAAAGTCTCTGAAGTAAGCAACCGAAACTAGAACAAGTGACAGAAAGGGCAATATAATAATAATAATATAACATGCAATTACAGTTGGAAAGATGCAAACTTTGTTTGCGAATGCCCAAAGTAACAATACAGTGTCATTTTAATAAACATTTAAACAAAGCCATTTCATAAGTTAATACACATCCAAACTGCAATTTTTAACATGCATAACAACTTTAATGAGCCTAACATGTAAACATTATGATTTAAGTACTTAATCCAGCAGAAACTTGAGCATAATCAGCATAGTTTAAACGCCCGTAACAGATGCAACTACTTGCCTAGAAATCGATATTTGCGTAAAGTTGAGCATCTCTGAACTTCTAGCTGCTCTCAGTCGCTCTCAAAGCTCAACTCCCATAGGAATGAACTGGAAACACTCACACTGCTCCGCTCGCTCGACCCCAGTGGACACGCACCGTAAGAAATCATGCATTCTGCGGTTTAGAAAATGCGCGTACTCGCATCATGATTTCATTACGATTTTGATTAATTGCACAGCCTTAGTTTTTAATGTGTTTTTTTAACATGGCAATTACATTAAGCCAGTTGTACACTGGAAAATATTCAGAAAATTAACTTTTTCTGCAAAATTCTCTGTGAATTGTTTCAAAAACACAGATCTGAAGAATTATTGTGTCATTTTATATGCAAATATTGCTGTTTATTACTATGCATTGTTATCCTGACACAAAAAAAAAAGGATTAAATGTTCCGTTTTCATTTTGTTAAAAACATCTCTTCATTATGTACCAAAAAGTTCCCTTTTAGGGTCATTTGTTATTTTGATTTAGAACTTATGTTTTGGCCACTTAAAACTGCTTTTTAAGCATTTGTTCAAGATCAAATATACATCGAGTTATTTTGAAAATTTTATAGTATATGAATTATAAAAATCTAAACGGCTGGTATGAATGAGGCATTTATATAGCGCTTTATTGTGTATTGCTGTACACCCAAAGCGCTTTACAATCATATGAGGGGGTCTCTCCTCAAGCACCACCAGATCGAGAGTTTAACGACTATACATGTGCAAACAATCGACTGACCTTCATTCCTTCTTCAAGCTCGGCATCAAAAATCTTCTCTTTTTTGGACTTCTTTTTCTTTTTCTTCTGGTTGAAGAAGTTTAAGTCATCCAGGTCATCTGATGTTTCTGGAAAATCACCAAAATCAAATCAAACAAGCCACACTTTTTGGACTGTATTTCACATTTCAATAAACATTCAGTGTGCAAAGAAAAGCTGGCCAATATATTGGATTTTTTTTTATATATATATATTATTTCATTGTTGATTGAACATGTGAACAAGACACTTTTAAATAGGGCTGTGTGATATAAAAAAAAATATTGACATACTGTTATATAATAATATATATTTATAATATTTAATATACAATATTTGGACTTTAATCAAGACTTTGGGACAATATTTCCATTGCTTTACATTTAAGAATGCCTTTTGGTGTTTAGGAATTTGAAACATATTTCAAAAGGAAACCGAGTAGAGCTTTATAAAAAAGCTGTAACATGTCTCTAGAACAGACAAAACAATACAATATAGGTAAACATCAAAACAATAAAAAAACAAACCAGACGGAAAAGTCTCTGAAGTAAGCAACCGAAACTAGAACAAGTGACAGAAAGGGCAATATAATAATAATAATATAACATGCAATTACAGTTGGAAAGATGCAAACTTTGTTTGCGAATGCCCAAAGTAACAATACAGTGTCATTTTAATAAACATTTAAACAAAGCCATTTCATAAGTTAATACACATCCAAACTGCAATTTTTAACATGCATAACAACTTTAATGAGCCTAACATGTAAACATTATGATTTAAGTACTTAATCCAGCAGAAACTTGAGCATAATCAGCATAATTTAAACGCCCGTAACAGATGCAACTACTTGCCTAGAAATCGATATTTGCGTAAAGTTGAGCATCTCTGAACTTCTAGCTGCTCTCAGTCGCTCTCAAAGCTCAACTCCCATAGGAATGAACTGGAAACACTCACACTGCTCCGCTCGCTCGACCCCAGTGGACACGCACCGTAAGAAATCATGCATTCTGCGGTTTAGAAAATGCGCGTACTCGCATCATGATTTCATTACGATTTTGATTAATTGCACAGCCTTAGTTTTTAATGTGTTTTTTTAACATGGCAATTACATTAAGCCAGTTGTACACTGGAAAATATTCAGAAAATTAACTTTTTCTGCAAAATTCTCTGTGAATTGTTTCAAAAACACAGATCTGAAGAATTATTGTGTCATTTTATATGCAAATATTGCTGTTTATTACTATGCATTGTTATCCTGACACAAAAAAAAAAGGATTAAATGTTCCGTTTTCATTTTGTTAAAAACATCTCTTCATTATGTACCAAAAAGTTCCCTTTTAGGGTCATTTGTTATTTTGATTTAGAACTTATGTTTTGGCCACTTAAAACTGCTTTTTAAGCATTTGTTCAAGATCAAATATACATCGAGTTATTTTGAAAATTTTATAGTATATGAATTATACAAATCTAAACGGCTGGTATGAATGAGGCATTTATATAGCGCTTTATTGTGTATTGCTGTACACCCAAAGCGCTTTACAATCATATGAGGGGGTCTCTCCTCAAGCACCACCAGTGTGCAGCATCCAGGTAGGATAAAATGGGGAAAATTGGGCATTCACTAGCCAGGCAGGTGGAAAAGCCCATAATAATCTGGCTTTGTGTTCTCTACTCAATATTACTACAGCTATTTAACTATGAAATCAAAAAGCGACAACATTAAAGCAGAATACAACTGTGATGTGTTTTACCTTTCTTCCTCCCCTCATCTTCATCGAGATCGAACTCTTTCTCATCGGCCCCGTCAGCCTCTGTCTCTTTCGTTTCCAACTGTTGGCCTTCATCTCCCTCTCCACCATCTTCCTCCAGCATAAAAGGCTTCTTCTTTTTCTTCTTCTTCTTGGTCATAGTGGGATCAAATATCATCTGGAGGGACCATAGCAGGAGTTTAATAATGAGATCAAAAAGGTCCAAATGAAGCATGCAAGCAATCATCGACTAATGAGACTAGTCACAAGTTCACAACTAATCCTAATAATCATATTAAAGCTCTCTAAGATAATGCCAACCATGATTAGTTTCAAAAACACAAAATGCTAAAGCTTTTGAACCTAATTTTGGTTTGCACAACAAGAATAGATCAATGTGGAGTAGACGAAACCAAGATTTCATTTGCGACATCTCTTACATTAATCATAAAACAGTTCAAATGTTATCTAAGAAGAATCATATAATGTGGAAGCTTCATTAGACAGGTATGTCATGGTAATACCATAGTACGTTTACTTATACCATGGTTTTGAAGGGTATGTACTATGGTATTTATATAGTACCCCAAGAATATCATGGTACTTTACTACTTCGGGGCACCTTTTGTATGTGATACTGCTTTATTAAATAATCACCATATTCACATACCATAGTACATTTACATGATTCTTAAAGAACACAATGGTAATGCCATGGTGTGTCGAAGAAACATAGTAAAGTAATAGAAAATGTCCAAAGAAACCATAGTAGTACCATAAAAACTGTATTACCAATGTACGTCTGCAAAAACAGAAAAAGAAAAAAAAAACATGGCAGTACCACAGAAAATGCCGTAAAATATGGTCATATCATGGTACCAGTACAAAAAAAAGTAGTATCATGGTGCTCGTCCAAATAAAAATGTCTTTGCAACGTCCAAACAATCATGGCATTACCATGGTAAATGTTCAAAGAACATGGTATCATGTGTAAATTTCCATGGAAGTACCAATTACGTTCTGTAAATAAAATGGCAAAACAATTAGAGAAACGTAAGTTGTTTACTATCTAACTAGCTGACAAATGACAAAAAGATCTAGAAAAGACGAGCTGTGCACATGTTTCTTCACAGCCTTTACTGGTAGGCCCAACTGTCGTTCTCTTTTGACTGCCTAAATAAATTCATATTAACAAATAATCTTCCTAAACAACGATTGTTTACTAACCTCGTCTCCTGACATGGTTTCGACTTGTTGTGAAAACGCAGGAAGCAAAAATAAACGTTATTATAGGCTATTCTTAACGAACACCCTTCCTCGATATGCGCGTTGCCTGCGACAGGTCGGGCGGAGCTGGGTACGCATGCGCGTTAGAAGGCGCGTTGCATGATGGTTGTTGTAGTTCTGTCTGCAAAACTACGTAGGGCAGACTAGGGACATTTTTGTTTCAACGTTTGTTACTCAGTGACTCTCGAACTAGAATATTAGCACATTTAACTAATACAATTGTGGCACAAAAATGCATCTCAGCAGCCATGTATGATAGGGATTACAGAACTCTTTGGTCCCTCCATATCATGTTTGATCAGATTATTGGAGCTCATAAACCAAAACCCTATTGAGCTGGCAGAATCTTGAGGGCGTTTGCATGAACAAAGAACAAAGAAGATAGATTCTTATGTGATACAATAAATCTTTGGAAATAATGCCCAAATTGTTTTCTAAATTCATTGCTTGAAGACATCATGCCTCTAGAGTATTTTACTTACCCTCACTTTCGCTATAATATTCTCAAACCCTTCCTCCAGTGACAAACCAGAGCTAGTGCTTTATTCTTTATTGTTCATAATGGCTTGCAAACCATTTTATTCCTGTAATCTGTTTAAAATTGCAGTGGGATTTCTGGCTCCCAGACAGCTAAAACCCTTTCCTGCTTCCTCCTTATGGTCTGCTTCTTCTTAACAGTGTTATTTGCAGTATGTTACAATGTTACTTCTTCGAATCATAGTGCAAATAAATGTGAACTTTTAACTTTTTCAGTTGTAAGATCAAATACAGCCCCAGGGGTAAATGGTCAGTTTGATGTATTTTCTTGCCAAAATAGGTCTATAAATAGCAACAAAATCCACCACGGTACTTTCCTAAACACCTGTTTGAAGTGAAATGTTTCCTGATCCGTGAGATCATCATGTGCAACCAGAGGTTTACATTTACAACATTTAGGTTGATTTTTAAATTGCTGCAGATTTTTGTTCTTAATGAGAATCACTCATTTTATGTATAGATTTACTGTTACTGCAAGTGTGTGTGTGTGTACGTGTTTATGCTACATTGTGGGGACAAAATGTCCCCACAAGCAGGGTTTAAATTGGGCCGGGGCCGTCCGGGGCTGAGCCCCGGCACTTAAGACTCCAGGGCTCGACATTAACGCTTCATTAACGCCAGACAAATAACATGATTAAAACATCAGTAACCAAAAACACCAAAACGCAAGTATTATTTTGATTTTATTACATTTAGAGTAAGTGGCGAATAGTGGATATAGCTACTGTATATAATGCATCTATTGACAGTATAAGGTTGCGCTGCTGAGGCGAAGCTCCCGCAGCCTCTCCAGGAGAAATCAAAACGCGCAACACTAAGAAACTCGGCATCCAATATTATTTAATGCAGTTGTATTTTTCAGTGTAAATGATTTAATTTGATAACGTATAGATAATCACATTATTATAATTGAATTTATAGATCAAATGTAAGAATCTGAAATGAAAGTATTAATGAGATTAGTGGGAAAATGCCCTCTATAAAGGTAAAAAAAAAAAAAGTCCTTGTATAAAATATAAAAAACACGCAGA
Source organism: Sinocyclocheilus rhinocerous (assembly GCF_001515625.1). Taxonomy (NCBI): domain Eukaryota; kingdom Metazoa; phylum Chordata; class Actinopteri; order Cypriniformes; family Cyprinidae; genus Sinocyclocheilus; species Sinocyclocheilus rhinocerous. The sequence goes on along the minus strand of NW_015664181.1, from coordinate 1,255,157 downwards.
TTTATATGTCACAGCTGATAGAAAACTGATGAGAATATTGCTTCAGAATAAATCATATTTGCAAAAAACAAAACAAAACACAGACACACACACATGATATATATATATAAGCTCGATACCATAGAGCCCCCCACATAACAAATCCCAATTTAACCCCTGCCCACAAGTATAGTAAAACTGCGGTCCCCACGAGGGGAAAAAAATGATTAGAAATAGTAAATGATGTTTATCTGAAAGTGTAACAATGCAAACAGGTTTTCTGTAAGGGGTAGGTTTAGGGTTAGGGGATAGAAAATATCTTTTGGTCAGTATAAAAGTAATAGAAGCCTATAGAAAGTCCCCACAATTCACAGAAACAAACGTGTGTGTGTGTGTGTGTGTTAAGCAGTGATTTCTAGCGGTATAAAGCCTTGCATATAGGCTTTAGTAAAGAGCATTGTTAAAAAACAAACAACAAAACCTAGTTCAAAATATTTTCTTGAATTAAAATGCTTTTAACCCAAAAGTCCTTGTTTAATGTTTGGTTTCAGTTGTGCAGTTTTAAGGTTTTCAGGTTTGTATCAAGAGTCTCCCTATGTCTATGTAATATATCACAGACAGTATACTGTATATGCTACTGGAGCCCAGCGTTTTCAGGGTATATCATTTACCTAAGGGGTGGAACACTGCTAATGTATGCATTCTTCATATTACATTTGCTCCGAGCAGCTCGATTTTCAGTAAAAGAGCTGTTGCACTCTTACCACAAGCTGTGAAGTGACAGAAAATATATTCATGTGTAAATCTGCTTAGGAAATAAGTAGTTTATGCTTTTTTGAGCATGGGAGGGAAGACCATGGGAAAATCCAATATGTGCAGAAGGTAAAAAAATGTCTTATTCCTTCTCTTTCTTTCTTTCTTTCTCTCGCTCTCTCTGTCTTAATTTGAGTTATTTTCATAGCTTATCATCAAGGTTACATGAGGACCTCATTCGAACGTATATCTGGGTTATACATTCAGCTAATCGCTTCACAAATTTGACATTATTGCTTTTGAGGGTTGTAAAATTACCAAAGCATTTTTAATGTAATAAATCTCTTTGTTACTTTAGTTCTCATCAGGTTTGTATCAAGAGTCTCCCTATGTCTATGTAATATATCACAGACTGTATACTGTATATGCTACTGGAGCCCAGCGTTTTCAGGGTATATCATTTACCTAAGGGGTGGAACACTGCTAATGTATGCATTCTTCATACTACATTTGCTCCGAGCAGCTCGATTTTCAGTAAAAGAGCTGTTGCACTCTTACCACAAGCTGTGAAGTGACAGAAAATATATTCATGTGTAAATCTGCTTAGGAAATAAGTAGTTTATGCTTTTTTGAGCATGGGAGGGAAGACCATGGGAAAATCCAATATGTGCAGAAGGTAAAAAAATGTCTTATTCCTTCTCTTTCTTTCTTTCTTTCTCTCGCTCTCTCTGTCTTAATTTGAGTTATTTTCATAGCTTATCATCAAGGTTACATGAGGACCTCATTCGAACGTATATCTGGGTTATACATTCAGCTAATCGCTTCACAAATTTGACATTATTGCTTTTGAGGGTTGTAAAATTACCAAAGCATTTTTAATGTAATAAATCTCTTTGTTACTTTAGTTCTCACAGAGCCTGGGGCCTTGTTTTCAGACTGCAAAAAAAACATATACACATTACCAATCAAAACACTGAAGCTATGCCAAGACGTCTTATTTTCACTTTTGGCCCATTTCAAGTTTATATGTACAGCATTAGCACCAGTGAAGCTGAAAATATACACGGTGTCATAGTCTTCAGAGAATAGAGTGAAGTCTGCAAAACTTTAAATCAGATAGACAGATTTGACAGATAATGAACAGTGCTGCTGTTTGGAGTCTGTGGGCACTTATTCACATGCCGGGCAGTTTCCACTGATCTCAGAGACATATTGTTCTGTGATTTCTGAAACTGGATCGCAATAAGGCTTTGAAACTAAATGTAAGATGTTGAAATCAAAGGTTTCTCTATTACCAAACTATATAATAGCTTCAACTACATGCTGAAAATAGAAACATGTAGAATCACTCATCACAATGTATTTGGTCTCAATTCCTACCATTATATATTGAAAATATACTATGTCTTTTCCATGATGTGGACATTTCTGTTTCATATACTTCATTTTCACAAATGAATATTTATCTCTTATTTTATCGTACATTATCTAAAAATAAAACAATTAAAGTCTTTTTATAAAATCTCATGTTTCAAAACCAGGACCCAAGTGTATCATATACACAAGTGTATTACATATTCTCACTGAAATATTAGAATTGTGTTTGTGATTCATTATTTGATACATTTTGTCCCTGATTTCACAGTAGTAAGTAAAACTGAAATATACATATTTTACGTTTGAATATTATATCTAGTTTTATATTAGATCATGTGATCAAAATCATGTCCAAAGCACATTTTCTGAATATAGAAATATTAAAACGTTTATTTAAAAAACTCTCTCTGAAAAGCAACAATACAGTATGTTTTTTTTAAGTCTTTTTACTGTGAAAACATATTTCATATGTCCAAAATGAATTCAGTTCAATTATATTTGTGATCATATTTGTGATGATTTTGTTACATTTGTGATAATCTGAGATTGAATATCCATTTTAAGTGTTACAGAGAACAAGATATAGGAAAAGATCATAAATGCTGCAAATCATTTAAAATACGCAAGATCCTGTGCTGAAAATTTGTTCATGTTAAATCACTGCATGTTTAACCAGACTAACAGTTTGTAACAGACTTGAATTGTAACCATGTGATCCAAACTACTGCTCTTGGGAGGAAGAGAGCGATAGTTTTATAATGCCATATATTATATAACTTTACTCTTTAGCAACTAAATCAAACCGACTATGCAACCAGTTTATCACCTTGGCAATCAGTTCAAAGCTGTTGGCTGTTGGTCTCAAAAAATAAAATGACATTTAAAAAAGCAAAATCACTTGATACCCAGTGATTAACATGCATTTCCATTGTAGAGAAAAAATTGTTTGATATGTTTATAATAATATAATATCGAAACATCTTTAAAACAACATTAATTTACTTGAGAGGCAAGATTAAGACATGTTTTCAGATATCAGCATTTTTTTTTATAAACCATTAGAAAATTGTTTTTCTTGTTTTAAGCATTAATAGGTTTGGTATCACTGAGAGTATAAAGTTTTTATTAATAATTAGAATGTTCTATTTTTATATTTTAGTTTGTTCTAGTAATTTTGTGTTTTTGTCATTTTTGTTAATATTGTTTATATACGTAGTTTGCATTCATTTTATTTCAGTTTTAGCTTTGGTTATTTTAGTACATCAAGATAAACTAAATTAAAATGTCGTTTTTAATATATTTTATTTTATTTCAGTTCAAGTTTGTTTATTTCAAGTAACAAAAACTGTTCAGTTTTGTAAATATAATAACTATGATAATAAACTAAATATACAGTCAAGATACAGTATATTCTCTTACATTTTAAAACAAGACAACAATTGCAATAATTGTTTTATTCTTCTTCAGTAAATGTAATTATCAAAGATACAGGTTTTTCGATGTCCACTATACTCCAAGATCTGTCTTACAATTTAAAGAAGCCAAAACATGATCATGGTAATTTGTATGAGATGGTGAAAACATTCAACTTTCATGGTTTTTCTCTTATTAGGTTCTGCTTTGGTTTAGGCATATTTGCTCCATCCCATATGAATGCTCATGAGATTCTGATTCTGATTCTGATTAAAGGTGGAGCAGCCCAGAAGACAAAGCTGGTGTTAATGACAGAAACGCATGCTTTCTTAACCTGTCCAGACCCTGTCAAGACAGCCTTTATAGCATCTCTTCATCCTGGACAATTCAAAAGTTTCCCAAATCTCTCGAGAGCAATGTTCAGCACTCACTCGGTTGGCTTTTCCACTTCCATGGCTTTGATTTCACAATTGTTGTCCAAGTCTCTGGCAGCATCCAGATGAGCAAACGATGGATGTAATTACCTAATGTACTTGCATACTTTGGGGCCGAATATGTGAATGAAATGTCACCACATTGAGCCAGCCAAAAAACAAGAAAAATCAAGACCGACATGATTGTTCCTTTAAAGCATTTTTATAGATTTGTTTTGTCACTTTAAAGTAAACATAAAATAGCATTCGCAACCCTTTTGTGCCCGTAATGTGACGTTGTTCAGGAAAACACGATGTTCCAAAATAAAATCTATTGGGGCGGTACCTAATGTACTAAAGCTAAAAGGTACATCTTTTTACCTTATTTAACCTTAAATGTTACATATTAGCAGGTTTGGGGAAAGTTACTTTTAAAAGTAATGTGTTACAATATACTCCCTAAAAAAGTAACTAATTGTATTACTTAGTTACTTTTTGTAGAAAGTAATGCATTACGTTACTTTTGCATTACTTTTTCTCATCTGGGCTGAGCTTGCTTGTTTGTTTTTAATACAAAAAACTAATATTTTTTGACAAGTATAAATGCCTTTCACACCAAAAGTGAAATGAATAAGCCTCAAACAAACCTTTCAGCTGTGCTGCCATTCTGGATTTCACGAAGAATAGGATGCAAGAGGAGAAAGTTCAACACTCTTTAGCAATTAAAGAAAGAAAGAAAGAAAGACAAATGTTATGTTTATCTAAAGTAATTTTTACTTATTAGAATGGCTGAATTGGATCATCGAAGGTCAGCAGCAAAGACATTGGTAAATAAAATGGGATTAGCCTAAATACATAGAATATAAATACAATACAATCATTTTTGTGCTATTTAACATTTAATTATTGCAGGTTTGCATCATATTCTAAATTTGCATTTCACTGTTTTTATTTATTGTTTTTGAAGAATACCGAATCTGTTTTTGTCCAAATGAGATCAGTAAATGCATGTTCACATTTAGTCTAGAACTACAGTTTACACAGCGCTCACAACGCCTCTGCACTTACTCCTGATTTCTCTCAACATGAGGACAGGAGAGCTGTCAATAATTGGGAAAACAAAGTAACCGGAGTTAGATATTTGAGAAAGTAACTCGGGTATTTTCTTATGAATTAAAAAGCAATGTGTTACGTGAACAGTCTTTTACTGTTAAAATCACAATAATTTTTTACAGTGTAGTCACTTGAAAAAGTAATCTGATTACGTAACTCTTGTTACTTAGTACTTTAAAAGTACATATTACCTTTTGAAATAGTACCACCCTAGTAAATGTTTGGTACGTTTGCAGGGCTGTGCATTTTATAGAAAATCTTGTAAAAATTTATATTTTACATTCCACCCCATTTATTGAGATGTAGAAAGCAGTATTGTATCTGTGGGTGGGCTTTTCTATTGCGGCCTAAAGCACATGGAATCAGCTCATTTCTGTGTTTATTATCGCACACCATCAGTTCACATTGAATCTATTTGTAACATCTGGGCCCTTCCTTTGGAAGAATCTTTGGAAAACAATGTTTACCAGTACATGATTTTGTTATGAGCATTTGCTTCAAAGGTCATAAGGTCGGAAGTCTAAGAAGTGAGAAGTCGTCTAAAGAGAAAACAGGTTTCCTAATGGGCACATGTGATTTTAAATTCAGTGGACAAACTTCAGGGCTCAGAAAAATAATTATAGCGTTATCTGCTGGTCAAAATGTTCCTCCCCACTTTAAAAATGCCACTCTTCGTTTAGACTCTTGATATTGTGCAATTGTACTGAAATTGTTGTTGAAGGTGTAATGAAACGCCATAACATTGTTCTTAAAACTAGAAGACAGATCAAAAAGCATGCATGCAACAAATCCATATCAAATAAACATCCAAATGCATGTGCTTTTGAATCTTGTAACAATCATACCTGCCCTGAGAGGGAAACAAAGCAAATTCTTCTTGTTTTCTGTGTGTAATTATTGATTATGTCATATGCCTGCATTGGATCTGATGATCTTGAGTCACAAATTAAAACCAGGCTCTCGAGCGTGGGTGAATATTGTTCACATTCCTACCTTTTTATTCAAAAAATCGAAATAACTCTCAGGGTTTTCCCTCGCAAACACGCACAATGTCCCTAAAATGTTTTTGGACACTTCATGTCTGAATGTCACAAAATATCAAAGCAAGTGGCATCTGTGCTTTTCTGAGCCTTTTTGTGCAACTGGTGTTTTGGTGATTTATATTAAGGTAGACCTTCACATTAAATATGAACATGTTCCATTAACGTTTGACAGCCGGACTGTGACAAATGCTTTAATTTGAACTGTATATCTACTGGTTCAGAAAAAAGTGTTTCTGACATTCATAAGTGTGAAGTAAGTGCCCAAATATGTTTTCGGGCCACTATACACACACTTGTTCTCTCTTCATACGCGTATACTTATCCTTCACCCTTTCTCTTTTTTTTTTAATGTCGGTCTCTCTCCCTCTGTCCCGTCTGGGCGTATGGATCCGCCCCTGCTTAATTTTATAATTTCGCCCCTTTCTGAATTTCCTGACTACAAAAATCTGTCTGACATTTCTCTCTCAGTCTCAGCAGGGGAGCGGGGAATATCTCAAGCCAGCTACACAAAGGGAAAACAGGGGACCCCATTACTCACCAGGACAGGTCAGTTTGTAAATTCCCAACACCGACTCCTGAAGATTACCATGGGTAGTTTCGCTTTTGAAAGCACCCTGAAAGAGGATATAAAGAAAAGACGAGATTGTCAGAAACAGGAGGTTGAACATGGTGAGACATGATGAATTGTGATCAAATGCTACTTGAAATACTGTAAACTGGAACTGTAGCTCTGCTTGTGAACTTTTAAGTGTTTTGTGGGTATTAATATAGAACTTACTGCACTGGAATATAACAGTCCTTCTTGTTTTCTTGGCACATGCTATTTGGCCTATACTACAAAAAAATGACTCCGTTGCCGGCTGGAGAAGTGGTTTTGCGCAAAATCTATAGGTTATAATTTTAACTACCATTAAAGTGCTCTGATAGATGTTTTTTGTATGTTGTAACATAAAGGAATATTTTACGCTTACGTTTGTTTTACGTCTAATTTCTGCGCATTTACACAACGTTTTGAGCTTCAGTTTGGATAAATTTGACCTTTCAAAGATAATTCATAAAGGCTAGTTTTGTCTATTTTTTCTCTCTCTCTCTCTTTGTTTGTTTAGGGGTTTGAAATAGCACAAGCCTTTAAAGATTGAACATCCAGTTTTGTGTATGGCTAATTCTGTTTGTGTACGTATGTGATTATTACTAAATCTGCAGCTTTATGTTTTTGATGTTTGTGTTTGAAACTATTGTCTCGTGCAGGGTGAAGTCTTAATATGAATCCGTCATTGTTGCTGTGCTGTGTGCTGCTCTGTTTAGCCTGCTGTGTTACGGTACATACACACATGATTATGGAGGAACAATACAGCTCCAACCAAACAACCATCAGCTTACACGCAAATAACCAAACAGATGCACCTCCTGTGCTCATAGTCGGTAAGGCTTCTTTCTCTTACAGAGAAACTATTCGAAACAAATCATTCTTAATCAAGAACTGTAAAAATGGTCAACAGAAACTTCTAGCTAAGTGCTAAATTTTTTTTTTTAACCGCATCAGTATGAATGTATCATTCTCTATTTTACATTCCTTTATGTTACTAATTTAGAAACATTCAACTTAAATGATGTATGTTCTAATGTATTTGTTTTCCGCTATCGAAGGGCTTTCAAAAACACCTAAGAAGAACAAGAAAACGGAAAAGAAACCAAAAAAGGTTTGTAAAGTTAGATATTCATTTATAGTTACCACTTTAATACAATTGTCCACACAAATATAATCACGAGAAGCTGCAAAATCACAAACAACAACAACAACAAATTCTGTTAGGGTGTTTAATTTAGTTTATGGTGATTTAAAATATTTTTAAAACTAATATGCTGCTAATTAAAAGCTAACAAAAACTGTTCACATATTTATTCAGTCTACCGCCTTGTATCAGTCTTAAAATATTTGAATTTCAGGATGATAAAATTCAGTATTTATTTATTGATCTGTACGTCTATTTAGGGAAATATAGATATATGTTTATTAAAATTTAAATAGCTGTATTGGATTTAGTATAGCATTCTGTGGCAGAAATTACTTTTTAAATAATTTTGGAGGTTATGTAGACTACTCCTTTGTTTTGCTAAGTCTAATTTCATAGCTAGCATTTTACACAATTAAACAACATTTCCCCACTTTTAAAACACGACAAAATTGCTTGGAAATTACGTGATATTTACCAGGATCTTGTTTTCTTCGCACATCACGCGTCAGGCTCTTCTCTGGCACTTTTGTCTCCTTGGAAACCAAGTAGCTAACGTTTGATAACAAAAGTGTATTTACAGACACATTAGTTGGACGTGGTGAAAATGATGCCTTAACTAGGGTACGGTGGTAATTTGTGCAAAAAACATTTGAAAGCATTTTCGCTCCGTGTTAATCATTGGCTCATGTTTGCTTTGTTACTTTCAATAACAAATACAAAATGCACCACATAGGAACTTAAACCTTCATTTGGTATGTGTTTCAGAAATTCAGCAACCATGTGAAGAGACCTCCGCCGCCGCCGAACTGCGTGCCGCTCTGGAGCAGCTGCAAGACGCCCAACACGGTGTGCTGCGATCAGTGCGCCTTCTGCCACTGCCGCCTGTTCAAGACCGTCTGCTATTGCCGCATGGGTAACCCGAAATGCTGAACACCCCCTGCCCTGAAAGGAGGAGGATGGGACTGTCCCGATCCCAAAGGCTTGTTTATAAAACCCTGTGGGATTAGGACAACCGAACATCAGTGCACTCCATCATATAATCGGAGATTTCCTGGCCAGATATTATACCCACTGCTCGTGACAAACGCTCGGGAATAATGGAGAAGAGCCACCTGGGTGATTACCGAAGTACTTTACATTTTAATTCAATGTATATGTATTTTTTTAAATTACTGTTAATGAAAAGAGTAAGCACTTTATGGAAAAATGTTAAAGCATCCGGTTCTGACCTACAACCTGTTTGAGCTGCTGTAAACAATAAAGGGATCCACCAGAAAAGGGGAAATCACCATGACAACCACAGTTGCCGCCAAATAGTTGTTGGTGTTTACTACAGTAAAACCGCCAACACTCTCGACAATAAATAAAAGAAAACAAAAAAATAAACATATAATTAAATAAAACTATAGATTCCGAGAGCTTATTTAATAAGAGTATTTTACAGAAAGAAAAAAAAGTTTTGGCGAACCTATGTCTGTATAATTTGGTGAAGACTTTGGTTGTAATGGTAATTGTTTTAAACTAATGGGGAATATTTTTGTTGAGAGACAAAGTAGATGAGTAAATATAGTTCTTGGGTCGATTAAAAAAAATTACGTTTCTGTACATTCATGTATATATTTCGTCTGAAAATTGTAGATGCAATGTCTATGATTATTATTGATTCAAGCAATGAATGACTCAAGACCAATATCCAATTTACCCGGGTAAAAACTCGGGGAAAACGTTGCAGGATCTCGCGCTTTTCATTGTAAAAATAAAAAATAACATTGTAAATTAATATAATAAAGAATTAAACGTGTAATTTGTCTACTGCATTCTGATTTATGAAAATGCTCTTGCTAGCTTTTTAGTATTTCTTTTTTTTTTAGTTTTGGGGAATTCTATAATCTATAATTCTATATTCCTATAGAATTTTGGGAAATGTATATATTTTGTATTTTATATATATTCCTCTAACGCTTACTACTTGTGGTGCAGACCTCTTTTCTCAAAAGTCAGCCGAGTGATTTCCCTGCATATGTTATGTAGTAGTAGGATTCAGGGAAACCACTGTAAAGTCCTTGAATGGAAACCGTAAGACAGTAGACCCATGAGAGAAACAAGACTTTGAGATGTAAAGGCAACTGATAGACTTAGCTTAAATTACCCTAAAAAACTTTATTATAATACTTATTATTATCACTTGTACCTATGCTGAAAACATGCATCTTTGGTAAGTTGACATAACATATCCATGAGTTTATTATTATTATTATTTTAAATCAGAAAAATTTTTTTATTTTGAGTACTTCAACGAGTTCCAATTTTTTTTTGTCCACTTCAGTCGCAATCTGTGACTACCAAGTGAACTATTTTTGAAATAAAGTCATTACTATAAACAATTCAATTTACATATATCCCATGTAGTAGGTAAAAAAATAACCAACAAATATTTAATACAAACTAGGATGCAACTACAGATGTAAAGGTAACTGATAGACTTAGCTTAAATTACCCTAAAAAACTTTATTATAATACTTATTATTATCACTTGTACCTATGCTGAAAACATGCATCTTTGGTAAGTTGACATAACATATCCATGAGTTTATTATTATTATTATTTTAAATCAGAAAAAAAATTGTATTTTGAGTACTTCAACGAGTTCCAATTTTTTTTGTCCACTGCAGTCGCAATCTGTGACTACCAAGTGAACTATTTTTGAAATAAAGTCATTACAATAAACAATTCAATTTACATATATCCCATGTAGTCTCTCATTTTAATGAGGTCATAAAATCTGCATGCGTAAAGAAAAAAATAACCAACAAATATTTAATACAAACTAGGATGCAACTACTTTAAAGGTCTTGCTTTAGAGACAACTGATTATGCAAAGCAAGATCAAAGCGTATGGACACAGGTTCCAAATACCTCAAATAATTATCGGTTCAACACAGGTAATAAAACACACGCACAGGGTGACACTAAAGGCTCCAGACGCCACAGCTGGTTCACATTGAAAGGAAGCAATGGGTGAGAAAGGAGGAGAGGAAAAAGAAAAACTCAAAAAGATAGACCCTTGTTATGTCTCTCAGGGGACACTTTACAGGCATTTTAGGGGTCCGGTACATCTAATGGCCTACAGACTATTCCTTTACCCCACAAACACTAACTACACCATTTTACAGTTTCCAACTAATAAGGGCCAAATTAGATTGAAGCCATGTGTCTGTATGGCAGCTTGAATTACTAAGACATTGCTTATCTATGGAATAAACCAGTTTGGGTTCATTAGTTACTCAACGAGACCCAATAGTGATTTTATGGATGCAGGCCCGGTCCTGACAGCGGTTCTGCTATTTTTCATGGCTCCTCTCAGACGCTTTGTGTTGCTGACCGCACATCGTGGCCTCGTTTTTCATCGGGGAGTTATCAATGTCACAAGTCTGTCAGTGAATGCCTGAGCATGATGTTTTTATCAAGGAACCGTTACAGGACACAAGTGGAACGGCTTTAATTTCATATGTTTTGGCTTGTGATATTACGATTATTTATGGGAAATGTCATAACTCAAATGCTGTGAAGATTCTTGAAATCGCTTGGCATCATTCTGTTTAACATCAGAATGGAGATATTGCAATCATCAAGAACTGCAGAAAGTCATTGCAGGAGTATGCGAGATGGTTGGTTCTCCCTAAAATTCAAGTTCTTCTGTCATCATTTTCTTGTTCAGTGTCATTTTATTTCTCTACGGGAAGAAAACAAGGTATTTTGAATGTCAGTGGGGTCCAAACAACATTAGGCTCCACTGGCTTTCACTGTGTGGGAACTTCACTTCTTTTTGTATTCCACAGAAAGTCATACAGTCTTAGAAAAACATGAGTAAATGCTGACAGTATTGTCATTTTTGGGTGAACTGTCCCTTTAAGTTCGCATTAAAGCGTTTTTTTTTTTTAAAGAATGACTTCAGGTTGCCAAGATGACCTGAAATAACATTTTAAGAAACCACATAATTCTGACATTACTTTTCAACAATTATGAAAGAAAAAAAACCTGACACGAAAAAAAGTGCATATTCAATCCAAACCCCCTTTTTTCTAAATAAATGGTTGACTACAGAAATCCTATTGTCCATTAGATGACAACTAGAGTACTGAAGTGAATGTGAGCAGTGTTTGTCTATGCATAACCCACTGCCTCAAACGGTCTCATTGCTAAAATTGTCTTTAGTACGTTGTCGTGACTACCAGTATTATTTTAGCATCATTTATAAACAACTATAGTATCTATTAATACTATTAGGAATTTATTTTTAGTAACTTCAATTATATGCATTTAGAATTTTTTAGTAGTTTTCGTGTGCATGTTTTTTTTCTATTTAATTTTAATTAGTCTAGTTCAGTGTTGGTATTAGTAATTATTTTAGTTCAACTTCAGCAAGTTTCAAAGCAATATTTCTAATCTTCATTTAAGCTTTTCATGTAACATTTTATTGTAGCTTTATTTCAGTTAATGAAAATGACTGATGAAAATGGCATTGGTTAACGGTTGCTTACTAGCCCTCAAGTGGAAAAAAAACCCTCCCCCAAATCTCTGTAAGATCCCAAGATAGAGCTAGTATAGACATTTTTTGTCCTTTTCATCAATTATATTCCTTTGATCAATCATTCAAGTCTATAACAAAACAACTCAAGCTTAATACGTGGGCTTCGGCGTTCATTCAAATCCTCAAGCTCATGAATGAGCAATATTGATAAATCACTACTCATTTTTCTGGATCTGACCAGTTGAGAAACACAGTCTCTTAATGCTGTGCTGAAATGAACACCACATTTATTTCATCAGGTCTTCATGAGTGGATGTAATAGCTACCCAGGCCGCTCAAACGCACATCCTGCTAACAGAGAAATGACACTTTTTTCCATAGTTGTCATTACTCTAACGGGTTCACAAAAGTATGCATGGCCCATCAATTATAGTTACCTGACGGACTGGAAACACTTCAAAGTAAGACGTGGAAGAACCAAACTGTCCCAGCATGTTCATTTATTGAGGGGCATCAAATAACTGACCAAATGGAAGCATTTTGTGTGTTGTTTTTTAACATAACCGTATAATAAAACAGGGAATGCAAACGAGACAGTGACAATATGCTCACAACTTGATATCAACGCAAAAAGGCGTTGGTGAGAGCTCGCAGGCACTCGTGATGAGAGTGAAAGACACGATTAAACACTATTATAGCCGTAAAGGTAACTGGCACAACTGCCAATGATCGTGTAGTCCGTCCTCATCCACAGCTGAAGCTACGATTGGTCAAAGCTACTTAGTAGCGGTAGTGGTCCGCTTTGAAAGGACCGTCGCGGGGCAGACTCAAATATTTGGCTTGCTTCTCTGTGAGTTTAGTCAGTTTGACGCCCAGCTTGTCCAAGTGTGCGGCGGCCACCTCCTCATCCAGCTACACATGCACAAAACACATAATGAGGAAAACATATACATCTCATATATTCTGATAATCATCTGTTAAGCTTCTCTGCTTCGATTTGCATGCAAAACATCTGCATCTTGTTTTTAAGTAAACTTGCAGAGCTTTTACATCAGAAAATATTCATTGATAATGTGCATATTAACGGATAATACCCCCTGTATCTGCAATAAGAGTTTACATGAAGCTACTGTACCTTCTTTGGCAGGAAGTAAACACCCAGTGGGTATTTGCTGGTGTTGGTCCACAGCTCAATCTGGGCAAGGACCTGGTTGGTGAATGAGTTGCTCATCACAAAGCTCGGATGGCCCATGGCACAGCCCAGGTTCACCAGACGCCCCTCAGCCAAAACAATGATGTGACGGCCGCTTTTCATGCGATAACGGTCAACCTGTATAAAAGAGTGGAGAGTTAGTCAAAGTCAGATCAGAGTTGACATCATGTGTCAGAAAGCAGGGCTGTTTGGTGATGTCTGCCCAAAAGAAGAAGAAAAGAAAAAAAAAAAAAAGCACTGATGAATCGTTCACAACAAAGCCAGGAGTGTGTGTTTAGAAAGCAAATGGGCTCGGTTTTGAATTCAAGGCTTGTATATTTACAATACAGAAAAATCTCTGTACCATTTAAGCAAATTTTAAGTAGAATTTCCCAACTATGGAATGGATCATGATGGATCAGCAAGCAATTTATTTACTTATAAAGAACAAATAAACACAATAATAGTTGACCATTGTTCTGTATAACCACAATAAGATATATATATAAAATTAAAATGAATACAATTATAAGCTAGTGTTAAAAAAAGTCTTCATAAAATAAAATAAAATTCAACTCATTATTAAATCATTAAATATTTAATTATTAATACATAACATACAAATATTGAAAATATTTTTTTTAAGTAAAGTACTGTAATCATTTCCTTAAAATTATTAAATCATTAAATATTATTTCATTATCATTAATAAATGTGATCCTGGAGCACAAAACCAGTCTTAAGTCGCTGGGGTATATGTGTAGCAATAGCCAACAATTCACTGTATGGGTCAAAATGATAGATTTTTCTTTTATGCCAAAAATCATTAGGATATTAAGTAAAGATCATGTTCCATTAAGATATTTTGTAAATTTCCTACTGTAAATATATTAAAACTTACTTTTTAATTAGTAATATGCATTGCTAAGGACTTCATTTGAACAACTTTAAAGGTTTTTCTTTTGTTTAATATTTTGATTTTTTGCACCCTCAGATTCCAGATTTTTAAATAGTTGTATCTCGGCCACATATTGTCCTATCCTAACAAACCATACATAAATGGAAAGCTTATCCATTCAGCTTTCAGATGATGTATAAATCTAAATTTCGAAAAATTGACCCTTATGACTGGTTTTGTGGTCAAGGATCACAAATAAAAAACAAAACCATTTATTGAAAAGAAAAAACTTTAAGGTACTCTGATCTTTCTCCTAAAAGAATTCCTAAATAATTTTACAAAATATTTCATTTTCATTATTTCATTTATAATTTGGTAACACTTTATTTTAAGGTGTCCTTGTTACGCATGTACTTACTATTATATTAACAATAAATTAAGCATAATTACATGCAAGTAACCCTAACCAAACCCTAATCCTCACCATATAGTAAGTACATGTAGTTAATTAATATAACTCAGTACTTAAATGTATAATTACACTGTAACAAGGACACCTTAAAATAAAGTGTACAATAATTTTAAAAATATTGAAAAGACAAAAGTAAAAAGTCCTTGTTTAAAAAAAAAAAAAAAATCGAACATGCATTAACAACACTCAAGTCATTAATCTCATACCTGAGGTTTGATGTTGATTTTCTCCGCTGCATGTTCATTGAGCCACTTCATGTCAATCTCACAGTCAAAGTGGCCAATGTTGCAGACAATGGAGTCGTCCTTCATCTGCTCAAAGTGTCTGTGAGAAAAAGAAAAAATACATGTTTATACTACCTTATAGAGTGAATGACAAAGACAAGCAACATTTCTAGTCAAAGCATTTCAACATTTCAAAGGCCTGTTCACAAGTAAGTAAAAGCCGAAACAAACCACTACAAGAACAATAATCTAGAACAACGTTCAACCATGTGGTACCAACATTAAATACATTTGTGATGTTTGCCTTGCCAATTTATACAAACCACCAACCGTAATATTATATTTGACAAGTAACTCGTCCTGCATCTTTTATTCTTCAGCCAACGAATGATGCCTCAAATCATGCGGCTTTTTGAGGAGAGGTGGGCAATTATGTTTCTAAGCAATCAAGGCTGAAGCAAAAATGTAGGTTCAAAATATTTCACCTCAACCATTTCTGGACTGCATTTGCTTAAGTGGTGCCAGACAGACATATGCAGATTGTCCCATCAGCTCTGAAAACTTCCAGAGAATCTAAGACAGTTCTCACATCTGTAGATAATACCAAACAGCAGCTGTGCTCCACTGGCCCCTGCGTGTCCTCATCCCGACCATTTATCACAGAGGCCCACAACACACACCATCAGAAGTCACCAGCCCGCTCACCTCCGCCTCTAACCATCAGATAAGCACAGAACAGCGCGCATATGCACACCAAACTCCAGCGAGCGCTGCATAATGTAGCGGGCTCGAGCCAGATCTCACGCTGTGCGTGTTTGATCGCAGGCCTGGGTGTCCTTCTACCGCACATGAATCTCCCTGCCTGTTACCAGCAGAAACCCCACTTCACCATGTTGAAAGGATTCATTGTTGACTAACTTTCACGCTGTGCCGGATGACATGCTCATGTGCAGTTGGCATACAGTGTGAGAATTCAATTCAGTTTTCTTTTAGCAAGATGTCAAACGAGTTAGGCTGAGTGTGAACGCCATGAGGGTGCAATCTAAATAAATATTCATACACTACTTGTTTTGTTTTTTTAAAGAAATTAATACTTTTATTCAGCAAGGGTGCATTACATTGATCAAAAGCAATGTTTTCAACTTTGATAATAATAAGAAATTATTCTTGAGCCGCCATTCAGCATATTAGAACGATTTCTGTAGAATCATGCGACACTTGATGCTGAAAATGCAGCTTTGCAACTAGAAGAATAAATGACATTTTAAATAAAACAGTTCTCTTAAATTGTACTAATATTTCATAATATTACTGTTTTACTGAATTTTCTGATCACATAAATGTAGCCTTGATAACAGACTGTTTTAAAAAAAAACATTTGAACAATAGTAATTAGTAAAACAAGCATCATTATTATTTCAAACTGTTATTATGTATCAAATAAATACAGCATATATATACACTACCGCTCAAAAGTCTGGGATCAGTAAGACTTGTAATGTTTTTTAAAGGAGTTTTTTTATGCTCATCAAGGCTGCATTTATTTGATCAAAAATACAGAAAACAGTAATCTTGCAAAATGTTATTACAATATAAAATAATGGTTTCTATTGTAATATCTTTTAAAATATAATTTATTTCTGTGATGCAAAGCTGAATTTCCATCAGCCATTACTCAAGTATAAAGTGTCACATGATCATTCAGAAACTTTTATTTTGAATGTGATTAATCGCAATTAATCGTTTGACAGCACTAATATATATATATATATATAAAAACTTGATTTCATACATGTAGAATTGATCAGATTATGAAAAGCAGGCATTTCATACCAGGAGACAAACTAAGCCTGAGAGACTAAGGCAAGATAAAGACATTAATGTTGCTAGATGCTAGATTGAGCAATAACCTTTTGTACCATAAATAATATTTGATTTATTACTTCCCTGTTGAAATCAAATGTGACCTCATCATTGGGCAAAAAGCTGCTGAAATTGCTACAACACTCGTTCTTGAAATATTTTCCATCTGGTCCATCTTAAAACAACTATAAGTATCATTACGAAAACGGAATTGAAATTGGAAATAGAATTTTCTCAGTTCTCAAGGGGACACAAAATGCAGTACAACACACATTCTAGCTTGACATCTGTTAGTTGCTTTGTGTTTGCTTAATGCAATACAAACCTGCCAAGGATAATGTCCTCACAGCCAGTGGTTGTCACAAAGATGTTTCCTTCTTTGCAAGCCTCATCCATGGTGGTCACCTCATAGCCTGTGTGTGTCACAAGAGCCAAATGCAAGGTAATCAGACACAAAAATCAACTTTTCTGAAACTTGCCTGGCATGTAGTTACAACAACTTTCCAAATACAGCTCCTTAAAAAATACTGTTGGTGTATAATGGGCTCTTTGTCTCCTATGTGGAAAATTAGGTTTCTAGAGAAAACAGTAACAAGTACAACAGTCAATATAATTAGCCAATAGAGAACAGGGTGGCCTATATGATATACATAATATCAACAACAACAATAATAATAATATAAATATTATACACAATTATTTTAAATATCCGAATAATATTTATTTTATAAGTGAGTAAATATGTAAATATATAACATTTATATTACTGAATATATAAATCAAATCATATACCTACATCTCTCTCTCTCTATTCAGAAATGATTTTAATATGCTGATTTGCCACTAAAGAAACTTAATAATATACACAGTGTAATAGAGATTACTATTTATACTATTATTGCTAATAAAGTAATAATAAAAAAGTAACAAATAAATATAAAGAAAAAAATAATAATAAAAAAGTAACATAAATATACATTTTATATACAAGGGTCAAATATGAAAATATTTCAAGCATCAAAACAACAGGAGTTTAAAACAACCTTTACATTTTTCCATACATTAAAATGTGTCCTGTTTAATTGTATTTTTCTAGTAAAAAAATTATGACATATCATACATTTTTACCATGACTTGCAAAAAAAAAAAGGAAAACATTCAGTGTAATAATAGTTTGAATCCCAATCAATTTTGTCAGGCATATTTAGGACTAGAATCATTCGATGACATTAAAAGACTCTTTGATTTAAGGATCACATTACAGCCTTCAAAATACTAATAATTTGTCATTTAAAATCTTAAAATTATCAGTCTTTACTACTGTTCTTTAAACCACTAGGTTTTACCTATTAATAATTTAAAACATAATAAAGTTTAGTATAATCTCTTTATTCTTTTATTTATTTTAATAAGTATGGGTCAGAATAAGTATGTTGTTTCGTTTTTTCATAAATATATCAGTTACACTGAATGACGATTGAACATTATTTCATATTTTATTCCCATATTTTTACATTTTATTTTCACAAAAGCTATTTGAAAGATAAAAATAGACACTTTACTAGCATTTAATATGCTTTATGTATATAAAATCACTTTTGTAAATGTAATTTTATGCGGATACCAAAATGGGCGTCTCATCTTTGACGAGAAGGAAAGAAACACACACAAAACATACCCTCCATAGCCGCCTGCAGACCGTTGATGGGATCGATCTCTGTGACGATGACTCTGGCACCGAACCCTCGCAGGGCCTGAACGCAGCCCTTCCCGACGTCACCGTACCCAGCCACCACTGCCACCTTACCGGCAATCATCACATCTGTGGCACGCTTGATGCCGTCAATCAAAGACTCACGGCAGCCGTACAGGTTATCAAACTTACTCTGAAGGGAGTGGGAGAATAAGTCGTTCTCAAATAAATACTTTCATTTACAACAGCCATATAATATTAGAACCACGCATAAAGTGCTCACATTTGTCTGTGAACAAAACAGACCATCAAATGGTGACAGCGAATAACCGGAAAACACCATGTAATGATATTATATGCTGGCAATATAAAAGGTTACCTTGGTAACGGAGTCATTGACATTGATGGCAGGAACTTTCAGTTCCCCTTTCTTCAACATCTTGTAGAGGTTGTGAACTCCTGTGGTGGTCTCCTCAGAGATGCCCTTGATTCCTGAGAAACCACAATTCTGCAAATGTTAAAGACCCAGAAAATCCTGCTCAGTGCATCTGTCTGGAAGGAATGTTGAACTTACTAGTAGGCCGATAAATTTTATTTTTGCGTAGCTTAGCTTGACCCTCACTGGTGTGACTGACGTGACCGAATCAAATCCAAGACATTTCAAGCGTCTACTTAGGGAAAGATTAGTGACTGTCAGACATCTTCTGACAACTTTAGCTTTAGCGGAAAATATACTATATCTTGGAAGCTAAAAGTATTATCATAACTCCATGTGGAAACATTTCTGGCATTAAGCCACACAAAATAAAAAATATGAGGAGCACAGTCACTGCAGGTCTTGATTTTTGTGCAGTTTCACAGAGAAACTGGCTATTTAGTTATTAAGTTTGATGCTGTGTGATGTGCATATGCAATGGAAAATATTAAAAATATGAGCCATAATGTTAAATATAAAACATATTCTGGTCAATGCTAAAACTGGACACAGTAAAAGCCAAGATGTGAATGACTACACATATCGTGTAGTATCTATTCAGGCTTCCTGCACTTTCTGACCAGTACATTTACTGGATGTTACATGACCTTTTTAATACTGTTATATCACACTCCCAAAGCCAAAGAATACTAAATGTAATTAAAAACCATTTTACATAGAATAAAACATATGCAAAAAAAATTGCAAATTATAAAATGATATTAATCATAGAAAATTCCATGACTGGGAAAAAAAAAAACCTTTTGCCCATTGCTTAATTTTGCATCTCTTCATGGTCTGTTCTGTTATAAATAATTATGGACTGTAATTTGTCTACATTCGCCCGCCATAGACAGGAGTGGCAGAAAGACCCCATGTCAGGCCCTTAGAAACAAGAGGAAGCTTGTAGGGTTTATTTTTCCTCTTCATATTTAATAAAGTTTACCTCTAAATTCAAAAGTTTGGAATCATACGATGAATCAATCAATTTTTGAAAGAATTTCTCGCCAAGGTTGCATTTATTTGATCCTGGTTACCAGACCAGATTCTTAACCCTACCAAAGGTCAGAGGTCAAACAGAGCAGCCTCATAAATAAATCAAATTTGACGACATTTATAGCGTAAAACAAACACCACATGATTTCCACTCTCTGTCAAATACAACAACAGATACTTGCCCTTTTCTCTTCTAGGGTAAGTATCATAATCTATGCTTTTCAGTTTTATAAGACTGCTAATACTATGCTATAATGCTTGCTTTCTTTGCTTAGTCAAGAATGGAACAGCTTGATCGCGGATAGGCCTGCCATCTAGTGGCCATTAAACAACAGTACAGTAAAACTAAATGATAAGCATCAGCAGGCCAGAAGCACTGTTATTACTAGCCAGGGAAATCCATACAATGATAGTATTTGGGGCAATGAAATTAAACAGTACTTATACGAGTAGTCTGAATGACTCTTCATGACCTCTGGCTGTTGAGGAAGAGGGCGAGTAGATGACAGAACAAACAGACTACATTATACCTGCAAGCAGTTTGGGGTATTTCTGGTGCACCAGATTGGTCAGGTCTCCACCGTCGTCCAGGATCATGTTAAGAGGCTGACCGTCCTTGAAATAGATGGTCTGCTCTATGCACCACACATACTCTTCATCGGTCTCTCCCTTCCAGGCATACACTACAATACAGCACATACAACACACACACACACACACATTAGACACAGATAATACAATAAGATAATGTAATGCACAGATAATGCAATAACACTAATTCAAACATATAAGCTGCATCTGCAATTTAGTCTTAAAACCCCAATGTAGAAAGGTCTAAACTATTATTCTAATATTCTAATCTAACTAATAAATGACTCTGTTCCACAACCTTGTGAGCAAGTAAGCAGCATTTTAATGCATCATAGTCATGCTCCCGATTACAAAACCCTTTCAGCATAATTATGCTGCTAACTAAAACACCCTCTTAAGGCCAAGTTCTTAGGCAGCACTGCATTTAGGCTTATCCTTTGCGGAGAATCATAATGCACCGTGATCAGTGAAAAACAAATCCATCCAAGAATATATTTAGAGTTCATTCTATACTTAAAAGTACTGATAAACAATTTAATCTAATAAAACCAGACTATTTCACCCAATGTGTGTTTTATTATAATATAATACCTGTGTATTTTTATGCTTTCGGGAGCATTGTAAGTTGCTGCCTAAGAAGAGACTTAAAATAGGCATTTTACACGCGAAACCGGGCTAAAAATCTGTTGGATGATGTTAGATAAATGTTTTACAATCTCTTATAAACAGTTTAACATTTTTTGACACTAAACATCATTCAGCTTGTATCCCTTAAATGGAGGTTTTAGTGCTTAAAAACGGCATGGGAAAAGTCTTTCATCAACTGAAAGCTGTAATGATGATGTTGATAGAGTTATCTTTGCCTGTGCGCTTTTGCATGTTAGTCCTTCAAAAATGTTGAGTCAAATCAAAAGATAAAACCCATTTAGGTTTACCCAGCATGGAGCACATGCTTTAAGCTGGATGCGTCTCTAAACTCTGAGTTCTACTTATCTAGATTTGATTACGCAGCTTTAGAGCAAACAGTGGGCAGTCAGTCTAGCACACCAACAACTGTTACCTGGAACGCCAGATTTAGCAATGGCTGCTGCTGCGTGATCCTGGGTGGAGAAGATGTTACAGCTGGACCACTGGACCTGGAGCACACAGAGATCAAGGAGAAGGAATGAGAGCATGTGACGTGCACAGACTTCATACATTAGTCTCATAACTTCTTGGATAAAATATGGCCTTGGGCTGGGAAATTCCAATTTGACAGAGGAAATAGGGGATAAGAAGAGCGATGCATTTCAGTCAGATATCAAGTTTAGGCTTCTAGGAGTAGGAAAAAAAGGTGAAGAAACTGTACTGTCCCTTTCCAAACAAAGTACTGTGGCAATACCATGATAAAATGACGGAATCGTGTTGTAATAATACTAATAATAACATTGTATTTATATACCACGGTATTTACATTTCAAAGAATACCATGGCATACACAGGGTCGGTAAGATTTTTTAAAATGTTTTGAAAGAAATCTCTAATGCTCACCAAGGATTATTTTTCTTAATCAAAAATATGGTAAATATTGTAAAATATTAGTACAATTTAAAATAACTGTTTCCTGTTGTAATATATCTTAAAATTAGGGCTGTCTAACGATTAATCGCGATTAATCGCATCCAAAATAAAAGTTTTTGTTCACATAATATATGTGTGTTCTGTGTATATTTCTTATGTATATATATACAGACACAAACATACAGCATATATTTTGAAAATATTTACATGTAAATATTTATATTCATATAAATTATCTCATATATAAATATATTTAATATATAAATGTAACATTTTTCTTAAATATATACATGCATGTGTGTGTATTTACATATGCATAATAAATATACACAGTACACACACATATATTATGTAAACAAAAACTGTTATTTTGGATGTGATTAATCGCGATTAATCGTTTGACAGCACTACTTAAAATGTAATTAATTCTTGTGATGGCAAGGCCGAATTTTCAGCATCATTACTCCAGTCTCCAGTTTCACATGATCATTCAGAAATCATTCTAATATGCTGATCTGTTGAACAAGAAACACTTCTTATGATTATCCATGTTGAAAACAGTTCATACTTTTTTCCCCGAAAAAAACATGACTTTTTTTCCCTCAGGGTCCTTTGATGAATAGAAAGTTAAAAAACAGCATTTCTGAATATTTTGCAACATTATAAATTACTTTACCATCACTTTTGATCAATTTAATGCATCCTTACTGAATAAAAGTTTTCATTTATTGCAACAAGAAAAAGAAAAACATAGCAATACCATATTTTTTATTAGTGAAGCCAAACAAGCAGCAAAGAAATACTACACATTCAGTAAAAATGTTTAAACCCTACTTTTAATGGTTTTAAAGAAACATTTCGCTCCAAAATGAAAACCGTGTCATTGTTCACTCGAAAGAAGAATTTTAAAGCAGCTATTGAGAATTTGATGAAATTTCAAAGAATGCTAATGCAGTTATTTTCCATACCTAGGCAGTTCATAATCTACTAACGTCAAACCAAGTGCAAAATGCATTTTTTTTACGCAAATATAAATTTGTTTTTTTAGGGAAATAACTATTTCTTTAATGGTTTCGCGTTTGCATCCTCACCTCAGCTCCGAGGGCGGTCAGGGTTTCAATGAGCACAGCGGTCTGTAGAGTCATGTGCAAGCAGCCTGTGATGCGAGCGCCCTTCAGGGGTTTGGTCTGGCCATAGAGCTCCCTCATCTTCATCAGACCCGGCATCTCATTCTCAGCTATGTCAATGGCTTTACGTCCCCACTCAGCCAGGCTGATATCAGCTGGACAGAGAGAAAATGACAACAGATTAGGCATAAAGCAAATGCTAAATTCAGGAAACTGAAATAATTATTAAATTAAATAGTCAAACTAGTACAGATTATGTAAACTTTCACTAATGCATTTGAAAGCACAGTTAAATAGTAACAACAAATCCCATTATAACACGCAAGTTAAAGCGGTCTTTAAAGTGTCAGTTTCATATTTGGACATCTAGAATAGGAATTCAACAGATGACATCCAAAACCACATACCTAACATGTTTTGAACTGGTTGAGGAGATGGTGCTTGGTTTCATATGCACACTTAACAACCAATAGGCAACCCAAAATATATCCCTTTTCTCAGTCTGCACCGATTATATTTTACTACCCGGGTTATTACCACTGCAGACATGGAGGAAAACTCACCTGCCAGAGAAGATGCTGTTTTTGCAAAGTGAATTTCCACAATTTTCTTATTCCGGTTTCTTCCAGGTTTTCCACTGACCATGGAAACCTTGTAAGATGCCTTCAGAATGGGCTCTTAATAAATAAGAGTGCAGTACTGGTGCACTTTGACATTTCATTCACTGATTTTGAAAAGCTGAACTCTGATCTCTTAAGACTAGGGAGCAAAGTCCAGATGGATTTACTATTGAATTACTTGAGCCTTATCTGCACAGAGCACATCAGAGAAGTTTGCTGAAAAACAACAACAGACGCTGCGACTGCCTGAGTGACAGGTGCCAAATCCTGACGTGCTGACGTGTGACTAAACGCGACGCAAAAACAACAGTTTAGATATTAACTTAAGTGTGTTTAATCTGTCGCAACTCAAAGTACAGCTTTTTAGCGCCTAACATTCATTTTTGTTCAACCACGAGCAGAAGGAACCGTTTTTTTGAACTGGACCTTTTCAATGAATCGAATGAACTGATTCACAAAACCATTTGGAGTGAACCGAGGGTTTCATTGATACGAACTGGAAATATGTTTATGACTTGTATGACGTTTATTAGCATGCAAACGATACATAGTATTTTTTTTAAAAAGTGCCAATACTTTGTAGTCAGTAGATAAATCAATTAATCAGCCCGTAAATTAAGTTTAATATTTTTTAATGTATATGCAAATCGCATTTAGGCTCTAAATGACTATGTTCTAACTGAGATACACAAAATTACTATAACAGCTATTAATAAAACATGATTGAAAAACCCAATCAAATGTTTCCTTACTTTAAAGTGGAAGTGTCAGGGTCCACGTGATTACGTAAAGAGCAGCTGAGCAATTTTATGAACTGTTCACTATACTGTTCAAAAGAACCGATTCGCAAAAATGAATGACTACGCTCAACGAAAAGTGGCGGCGCGTTTGACTACTGCATTATGGGAAATGTAGTCCAGCAGCGCAGGCAATCTCATAACATGGAGATTCTACAGTGCACGCAAAAAACTACAACTTCCAAACTTTCTTCACGAATGGAACCACGCTAGCTTGTTTGACAGGTGTTAGATATAAAATCAAATAAAATATTTTGTGAGCAAGCACAAAATGGCTATAATAATAAACTAGACATATTAAGTGCGCGAACGGTGATTTTATAGGGGTGGGATTGCAATAGTGCGTCTCGTGCAAGGCAGCGCTGACAATGACGCCTCTACTGCCATGTGATACATAAGCACTAGCAAGATCTGCAACAATTCATGCTCGACCAAAAATACAACTCAGAACCCTTTTGCAGAGAATCGTACGCTTTATCGAGAGTCTATAAAAGAGCTTATTAGAAATCACCAGAGTGGAATTAGCTAATTAGCACTGGCGGCAAAAACATGATTGCATGATTTTGTGCAGAACAGCATCGAGCATGATCTGAAGCCAATAATCAAATAAACTTATACTAACCAACTTTGAATGGAAGCTTCTCTGACATTTTGCTGTGCTGTCGTTAGGTAAGCCTGATATGGGTTGGTCTTGAGCCCGGCTGTGGACCTGAGTGAGTGCAGAAAAGGAGGTAACTTATGTGAACTTGAATATAAGTGTGTACAAACCGAATGTTGTAATATTCATGATATCGTGCAGCCTCTCATTTCTCACTGGCCGAAATATTCCCCGCCTTATCGCTCTAAATAAACCATCGTGGGCGTGTTCATTTGCTACGATAGCCAATGAGAATCCACGGTGGTTTAAGGCGTGTAATATCATTTGGAATGTGGAGATCTTGATTAATACAAGTTTAAACTGGCTTTTGTGTTTTACCATTATTTAACATCATGAGGACTGATCTGAGCTGGTGGGAAGAAAGATGCTTTTTGGATTTTTTTTGTAATTTATAGGAATTTCACTAATATATATATATATATATATATATATATATATATTTATATAAATATTTTTGTAAAATCCCTATAAATTAGAGCTACTATGAACAGTTTCAGTTGAACAGGGGTCATTTTGGGTTATTTGAATAACACTAGGGCCCCCTGTATAAAGTCAATTCAATATGTCCTGAAAATATGCCCCATGTTTATCTCCATATCTGAAATTGTCTGGTTTGTGTGATGAAATTAAACCTGAAAGACTGAAGATTTACATATCATTGACATATTTACTAAACACTCTGTCAATCATACAATTCTTTAATTAAATGTTTAATGGATGGTATGAGGTCAGAATTGTGCAACTGACTGATCTGAATGAATTGAGGTAGATTATTACTTAGACTAACTAAGTTTGGGGTCGGTAAGATTTGTTAATGCTTTTGAAAGTCTTATGCTCTCCAGCACTACATTTATTTGTTCAAAAATACA
Source organism: Sinocyclocheilus rhinocerous (assembly GCF_001515625.1). Lineage (NCBI taxonomy): Eukaryota > Metazoa > Chordata > Actinopteri > Cypriniformes > Cyprinidae > Sinocyclocheilus > Sinocyclocheilus rhinocerous. Next base: position 1,228,763 of record NW_015664181.1, on the reverse strand, counting down.
GTAGTAATGTTGTGAAATAATATTTAAAATATTTTCATTTTCATATTCAAATTTCACATTTCAAAAGTTCAGAATCGTACAATTTTTTAAAAATGTTTTTGAGAGTAGTTTATGCTCACCAAGGCTGCATTTATTTGATCCAATATACAGTAAAAACAGTAATATTGTGAAATATTATTATAAAACAGCTATTTTTTATTTCAATGTATTTTAAAACGTAATTTATTCCTGTGATGCAAAGCTGAATATTTCACATTTCAAAAGTTCAGAATCGTACAATTTTTTTAAAATGTTTTTGAGAGTAGTTTATGCTCACCAAGGCTGCATTTATTTGATCCAATATACAGTAAAAACAGTAATATTGTGAAATATTATTATAAAACAGCTATTTTTTTTAAATATTTTATTTCAATATATTTTAAAACGTAATTTATTCCTGTGATGCAAAGCTGAATTTTCAGCATCATTACTCCAGTTTTCAGTGTCGCATGATCCTTCAGAAATCATTTTAATATGCTGATTTGCTGCTCAAGAAACATTTCTGCCTATTATTGTTAAAAACAGCTGTGCTGTTTAATATTTTTGTAGAAACTGATCAATTTTTTCAGGACTCTTTTATGAACAGAAAGTTCTGAATTTATTTGAAATAGAAATCTTTTTCAGCATTTCTTTATTGTCACTTTTAATTCATTTATTTTTTTATTCATATATTTTAACTAATCTTACTGATCCCAAACTTTTGAATGGAAGTGTATATGTATTTATTTTTCACATAAGTGCTCTTACTGTATTGAAGCCTCATTTTAGTTGAATTCTTTAAGTCATGTACCAGGACCAATAGAAACTCAGTCAAAATATTTTAATACCAATAATAAGTGAGATTATAACAATAATGCTATAACAATGATAAATCCAGCACCTACAAGATAATGAAAACATACAAATGTATTAAAGCTTTGTCTTTCACATCCTATACAAATCAGTTTGCATTATTACAGACAGCATGTTGCTTCAAAGCCTTAATGTTCCTTTCCACTGCAGGAAAGAAACAGAAAAGCACCATAACATATTTCATTGGGTGTCTCTGAAAGATTACTGACTGTATGCTTGTTAATGGACCAGTGGGCATTCTCCTACCTGGACACTGTTTCTACAAATTCATATTCAATAGACAAAAACACATTTTCAAGGTGAGCACTGCGTCAACGCCTCTCGTTTACTTTGAATGGAGTGACGTCAAGCGTTGCCGAAATGAACTGTGGGTCCGTCGCGTCGCGTTGGGTCCGTTGCTTGCGGCAGAAGTTGAAAACCTTTCAACATTTCAAGCGCCAACGCAGGCGTCAGCCAATCAGATCGCCTTATGCAAATACCCTGGTGCAGACACTAGCCAATCGCGTTTATGCACCACCAGAAAACTAACGTGATTGGCTGTTGTCACTATGACGGTCGCGTCAGCACCAAGCTTAAAAGAAACGCCCTCCATCAAGCGTCGACGCCGACGCCCCGTGTAAATGTACCATGATGCTGTGAAGTGCATAAATAAAGAAATATTAGGCAAACAACGGAAGGAATATCTATTGCTCAAATAAAAATCCAGAGAGGTATTAATTTGGTAAAACTTTAATGTAGGTGTAAGGTTGAAAGGCAGAGAAGGACAACATAAATTAAGAGTGTCAAAAAGACAAACAAACAATAAACAACGTGAATGAAACTTTCCGAGTCTGATAAGTTTAGTGCTTCTCTCACCTCTCAATATTCAATACTCAAATGTCATACTGTAACATACTGAAGAGTCCTTCCAGGTCCTTTAGTAACAGGTATTGGAGTGAGGTTTATGCCTTGTATAGCGTGTATGGGTTTCGGGGAGCATTAATTGGCAGCCCACGCCTCCAGGTCTTTCATGTCATCCTCATCCTCTTCTTCTTTCTTCTTTGCTGCATTTATGAAAGACATTCAAGAACTGCTTTTAATACAAGAGATTTGCAGCACCAAAATGACCAGAAATGACTTAATATGTCATGTGAAGTACCTGTTACTAATACAAAGGTTATGTTTTCCAAGTAAGTTATTTCTTTATGAACAATTTCAACAACAACAAATAAATAAATAAAAATAAAATGAATAAAATCACACATACACTGTAAAACATATTTTTCCAAGTTGAAAATAAAACAACTATTATAGTAGGTTTAGTAAGAAAATATGATAACACTTTACTTTAAGTAGTTTTAATGCATTAATTATGCCTTGTAATGCAAAAATCATATGATCTCATGAATAGTTATAGCCACATTTATAACACATTATAATACTTATCTATTCATTGTTACAACTTTAGAAAGTATAATGCACTACAATTGTCCTTAATGAGTAAGCGGATCGTTGATGTTGTTGCATGAGCATTTTATAACACACATGCAATGTGCTAACATCCTTATAAATGAACTAGACCCATTTAGACCAGTATTCAGTGCGGTCCACTTGTGATCAGTTCACCCAAATTAGATGTTAATAGCGGGAGTAAACGGCATCTTTGTGAAAGCACATGGAAATCTCCCAAAAACTCAGCAGGTGAAGGTTCATCATGGCTGTGGACTCGGAGTTTGCTTGTTTTAATCTTACCTCATCAAATTCCTCCCCAAACCCGACAGGCTTTGAGATTGCGTCTGAAATTTCTTGCGCCAGCTCCTGCTGTTCTGTGATGTCCTGCATGAGTTCATCCACTTTGTCGATGTCCCTGAAAGTACAAATTTAGATATATCCTATATCAAAGTGCCATACAGAATCCTAATAGCTTGCACTGGTAAACTAATCTTGTTTAAGATCTCATAAACCCAAAACCTTGCCCTAGTGAGGCTGATACAAAAAGGGAAGAAAACACTGATAATAGAAGAGAAGCTCCTCACATGTTGTCATGGGCAGCTTTCATGGCCTTAGCAGCAAAGCCCATATTCTTGATGACCTCAGTGTTGGTGTGAGCGTTCTCTAGCGCCTCACGCTGGAACTCGATGGTAGAAAGAGTGCCATCAATCTGAGCTAACTGCTTCTCATAGCGCTTCTTACGCTTCAGTGCCTGCAATGCAGCTGTTTCAAACAGAAAGAAAGGTAAAGCCATTAAAGTGCAAAATAAGAGAATTTTGGAACCCTATAGAAAAGTATTGCATAGTATTAAGTGTGGTTTTATTTAAAAGAGTTAAAGAGAACACTATGTAATAATTATGGGTCAATTGGTTTAATTTGAAGCCCCTTTTATTTCAATTAAGATTTAGCACAGTAAGCGTCATGCATTATAAGTCCTCCTGTTACCCAGTAATGTGGTTTGTGCACTATATTGTCAAGTGGCTTTGGTAAGAAAGTGTTTGCATGGAAAATAAATGTACAGTAAAGGTAAGATGGAAAGCCCACAGTGTGAGATTCTCAATACTAAATTAAAATTGTGAGGTCTCTGGTCCACAACAGATTTGATTAGGGTTTTACCATGGAAAGTAAAGTCTACTACTGTTAATATTTCTCAGGGAAGCAGTGGTGCAGAGTTAGGGACTCCTAAATGAGGCACACTCACCAAACTTAATCAGGCAAGTGAGCTGCAAAAAAAAGAGAAAAAAGTGTTGCTTTGTAGGGAGAATGTGATTGGCAGCCTAATAATGAATTAATGACAAGCACATCAGTACAGACATGCTTTTCTTGTAAAGTTTGAATCCTGCAAAGCCGGTCAAGAAAAAAAGTGAAAGAGATTATATTTTGCACCAAGTCAGTAAACCTATTTTAGGACCATTACAATGTGTTTGTATTGTAACATTTAAAAAAAAAAAAAGATCTGCCCATTCTCATTCTCAAAATAATAAAAGTATTATTTAAGTTTTAAAGTGTTTATAAGCAGGGTTATTATCGTTAACTAAAACTAAAACCCATTCAAAACATTTTCATTACTTGAAATAATATAAATAATAACTGAATAAAATAACTGAACTGAACTAAAATAAAATATTTTAAAAAGTGTAACTTATTTTATTTCAACTAGGGTACTTATACCGCAAATATATATTCTTAAGGACATCAAAACCTAAAATAAAACTCCAGAAAGGTGTACAATATGGGACCTTTAAGTACTTTAGTTAAATAACTAAAACTAACAATTAAAATGCATTGAAACTATAGACCTATTTAAAAAAACAACCTAATAAAATTCTATGTCACAGTAGTAATTGCCTTTCATTTATCCTTTTTTTTTTTGAAAATCAGGATGACACTGGAAAATTACATTTGAAATAGATGTCATAATGCAAAAAAAAAATAAAAAAAATAATTCAGACTAAATTGTCAGTATACCAAACACAATGTTCCATTTTTGCTTTCTACAGATTAGAATTTTATACTCTGTCAAAACAATGATTTGAGTTGTCAATTTATTTGTAGAAGATAAAACAGCAGCTGTGTTTGTGCAATTTATGGAATGTAACCTTAATTTATCGGGTTTGCAATACAATAAAACCCTCAACAGTCTCTTACGTCATGTGCACGTTAAAAAGGGGCATTCCAAAGACGTCACCTGACACAAAGGTCATGCAAATTAAACACGTTTTCCATGAAGACATTGGAATTGTAAACTATGACAAAACATCAGTCCCACACCCCTAGCAGTCAAAACCATCGGCGGCGCCATCCGTCGTGTTCCAGCGGCCCTCACAGGATAATCAGATCAATTATTGATTACCTCTGTTCTGGGGACTTTAAATGTGGAGTTGTATTACAGGCCTTACAAACTAGACGGCTCTTTACAGTGGTCCTTATATTGCCCTGAAATTATTTATGGAGCTATCTCTGGATTTGGACAACTCTAGTAGCATCGATGGGACAGAAAAAATACAGATTTATAAATATACGTATTGTAACTGCACTTACATCATTATATTTGCACACCCTGAATGTGACACTAATGGAAACCATGACAAAGTAGGAGTTTAAAACAACAAGTTTTTTTCCAGGTTTTGAGCAGATGGGCAGTTTGCAGTCCTTTTTTATGTATTTAGTTCAGTAATAACAGTCAAATACACAATGTATTTAAGTAGAGAGCATTATTTAACAGTTTAGAGAATGTCAAATAAAGAAGAAAAACAACAACAAAAGTAATTAAAAAAAACATACAAACAATAAACTTAACATTTGGACAGCTGCATTAATTTTAAAATATTTATTTTTTAATTTTTGTAATTTAATTTTGTGTTCTTATTTTTAAAAGGGTTTTAAAGTATATCTTATCACTGTTACAGAAGGTAATATATGAGACTTTTTAAATTATTCTTGACTTGTACAATTTTGCTAAAATTACTAAAAGATTATTGGAGTAATTTTCTTACTCAGAAAATGTTTACTTTGTAAATAAAGTAAAATATCTTCAGGTTCTAAATTTAAGGCTTTTAAAACATATTCTCTCCAAAATGAGAGAAAGAAAGGGCAATCCAAAAAAAAGTTAAATATCTTTAATTGATGTGTTGCAGAAAGTACATTTACCAGTATGTATATATTTACTAAAGGCTGCATTTGCAATTTAACATCTGTGGATAATTTTGTATATTATTTCCAGTATTTTGTTCTCGGAGTCAACCAACATGACGTACATGTTTGTCATCACCATGGATACAAGGATAGGTCAAATGTTAACTGATGGAGGGCTACAACATTTTATCTGTCTATCCCAAGCATCCTGAAAGAATTATTAAAATTATAAAGCAAATTATCGTTCTAAAATCTATCCCTAGATCATTCCATTTCCCAGTTTTGTATGACAGCTCTCAACGACAGCTCTCATGTGTTTTAGTAAAAGTCTAGCCCTGGTAATTAGTCTGTTAATTATATTATTTCAGTTACAAGATAGGTTTTTAACGAATTCCTTTGTATAACAGACCAACATAAAACAACGCTAAACTAACGAAGCAGTAACAACCACAGTGCCAACCTAACCGGAGTTAACCAGCTAATCTATGCCAGGTAACTCACCTCGTTTGTTCTTCGTGCCGTTTCTCTTGGCCGTTACAAGCTCCTGTTCGATCTTCTTCTCCAGGAATTCTTGTTTCTTGGTCAACATTTCTTCTGTTTCTCGCAGTCGCTGGATAGCCTCTTGGGGGCTTGAAGATTTGCCCCCTTTTCCACTGCTACCAAACAACTTCCCAAACAAAGACATCTTGCCCTCGGGACGACAGCAAGGAGTGATATTAGACTGATTTTTGACTACTGGTCTAGACGGGACACCTCAGTGCGGCTGCTGTCTGTCACTGACCCGACAGGCTTGCTGTTGTTTTCTCTGCTTCCTCCTCTTCTTCTTCTTCTTCTTTTGTGTTTAATGGCGGTTGGCAAACCAGCTTAAGGTGCATTTCCGCCACCTACTGGGATGGAGTGTGAGGCCTCGATGAACGAATATATCATATACTAATAAAAAAAACTTTAAAAAAATAAAATAAAAAATACTAAATTCTTCTAATCAAATCTGTATCTCTCAGATATTTTAGAAGAAAATCATAAACCCTTAGATGTTTCTGTGCATTCTGAAATATATTCATAACTGAAATGTCATTGATTTCCATATCTCTTAGTTTTTCAACAAGTTGCTTTCTTTGTCTATTATATGCCTCACAATGTAAAAGCACATGTTCAACTGTTTCTGTTATTCCACAGTAACTGCAGCTATCTGACTCACTTTTTCCTATTATATGCAATGAATAATTAAGGTTAGAGTGTCCTATACGGATCCTGGTTATAACAGTATCTTCTCTTCTGTTTCCATATACCTTTCTTTCAATCCCCACTTTCTGTTGAATGCTAAATAAGTGTCTCCCTTTTGACTCTTTATTCCATACGTCTTGCCACATACTTCCAACTGCTGTTTTTGCTTCCTCCTCTCTAACCCAGGCCGCATGACATCATCGCGTCACAGGAACATGACTCACGTCATTACGTATCGAGCGTCTCCACTCCGTAATGATTACAAATAAGAAAATATTATATTATACAACTATTAATATATTACCAGGGGGTCCCATATACATAAAAGTAATTTTTACAATTTTAGGAAATGTTATACTTGATTTTAAACTATAACGTAGGGTTTTATTAATGTAAACGCAAAAATTGCTATGGTACAAAGTATTATTATTATTATTATTATAGGTCGTAAGTATATATGAACAGTAAGCATCGGGTGATATGAAATCGTATGCAAACAAACTGCAACAAACCATCCGTCAATCCGGGCATTGCTACAAAATAAAAGAACCTTCTTCATGTAGAATCCTCAGATAATGTTTAAAAGCAATAAATAATAATGTACTTAATTTGTTAACCTTTATTAACCTTATTGTTCAACACAATTAATCCAAGCAGCATAAGGGGATTCACCAATATATATTGCGATTAAGAGAGAGAGAGATTAATGAATTGATATTTTATATATAACACACTGTTTAAATGCCAAAAACTTGAATCAATCTGAATTTGTGGAATTTACCTATAATTCAAATATTCATAAACAGAAATTCAACCTCTTTATTTTGAAATTTTACTCAACTAGTTCATGGTTAATGTGCATTTTGTATCATTAAACTGCGGTGATTGGTTCAATTCCAGGCGACAGTATGATGAGCGTACACCATAGACTGTATAAAAACAGGCGTACACATATCTATGATGATGAGTGGCATGTTTGCCAGCCAATGAGACTGTACGCTGGCTTATGACGTAATTCCGGCGGACGCACAGGCGTTGTTTGCTCTCGTCCTTGATCAGCGCGAATCGCAGCATTTGACGGACGTAAGACACACATTTTCGCGGAAAAATGGTTGCTTACTGGAGACAAGCAGGACTGAGGTAAATGAATGACAGTTAACAACGTCAAAAGCTGTGAAATTAGTATTTTAATTGCGGTACGCTCTGTAATCTGTGCACTATATATGTGCTGTAGAGTTGGTTTGGCCTTGCTCTGTATGAATTTTACTGTAGTAATACTAGCGTCGTGTTGAATTTGAATCACAGTGGACATATTCACACGAGCAATTTTGAGTTATTCACTGACTTAATATGTGTCTTGTTATTTCAGTTACATCAGGTACTCGGCTATCTGCGCCAGGATCGTGCGGGCTGCACTGAAGCCACAGTTGAAAACTGAGGCGATTAAAAACGCAGAATCCAATGTGAAGGTCACTAAAGTGAAGACTGTATAATGTGAGTTAAAATTTCAGCTGTTTATCTAAGCTCTACTGCACTTGTAAAAAACGATGCATTAACTGACTCCTAAAACCTTTGTTGTTAAAATTGATTGTCTTCTCTGCTTTTTTTTTTTTTGTAGGATCTGTCATTACATCCTTCAATCCCCACTTCTCTACATACGTTCTCCTTCGGATTTACAAGAAGACCTGCAGTTATGATGATTAAATGAAAAGAGCTGTGTTCTTTTGATAATAAATGATGAAGAGTCTCAAACGAAGACCGTCTTCACTTGGTGTGTTTTTATTCTAAAGAGTTTTGTTTAGCAGGTGTTCGCTGAGCAAACTGGGTGTATTGTCATGTTAATCTATCAGATCCGTTTTACTTCTAAGTAGTGCTGGTTATGTCTGGTTTTAGAGCATCAGTAGAAGAGACACTAAAACTGTTACCGGTTTGCAGTCCTGTAGTTATTTAAAAATAAAGTAAATGTTGCATTTAGTATGATCTCCGCGTAAGATGTGTGCAAAGTTGGCCTTTCAATATTTACAGTGCTCTTTGTGTTTAACTAATATTTCTCAGGTTCTGCTAGGAAGGTGGTGTACATCAGGTTTAACTTTGTAGAGATGATAACTATTATTTTACATAAAACAGCAAGATTTTCAGAGATTAATCTATTTTATTTAGATACGTACAGTGAAACCGCTTAGATTCACAAATTGAGTAGTTTAGTCTCTGTTGCTGGTATCCCAAAAAATGTATTTTAATACATTTTGCAAGAAAACTGATGGTTGCATTACATAAATGGTAAACACATGAATGTTTTTAGCACTATAATGCTCAAGTACAATGCAGATACATCAAATTTATTATGAAACAGTTGCAGTTTACATTGGTAAAATTATTTTGTATCTTATGCTTTCAAAGGATAAGCAAAATTAACAAAATTCAAAAATGTAGCATTTAAATATTGACAAATAATGACAGAAAAATGTAATCCTCTATATAGAACTAGTACATCACACAAAAGAAAAAGGTTTTGACTATCTGTTTTTCCCTGTATTTTTCTCAAGACGTCTATAGATATTCGTTCATTACAGAACATACAGAAATTGTTTTGTGTTCTCCAGTGATGTTACACAACAATATAGGTTAATTATCTTTATGATATCTTTATATAAATTAAGTTTTACAATAAACTATATACTACCTTTCAAAGGTCTGGGGTCAGTGAGATTGTTTCTTTAAAGGAATGAATACTTTTACTTGATAAGGATACATTAAATTGATCAAACATTTATACATTCAAATAAATGCTGTTCTTTTGAACTTTCTATTCATCAAATCCTGAAAGCTGTTTTCAGCATTAATAATAAACAATTTTCTTTCTGAAAGTTTAGCTTTCCATCACAGAAATAAAATACATTTCATAAAATATATTATAATTAATATTCACAATATTACGGTTTTACTGTTTTTTTTACTGTTTTTTTAAATGCAGCCTTGGTGAGACTTTTTAAAAAACATATCGACCCCAAACATTTGAAAATATATATAATAGGAAAGATTAGAAAATTATATTTGAATTTTGAATATATCCTATTGTTCTGTATTTATGTAATTCATCATTTCCTCCTGGAGGTCAGAGATATTTCACAGTTTGCTATGAACAGTGGCTCCAAATGGTATCTGAACACTTAAAGGTGCAGTGTGTGAATTTTTTGGGGAAGTCGTGGCCTAATGGTCAGAGAATCGGACTCGTAACCCAAAAAGGTTGCGGGTTCGAGTCTCGTACCGGCAGGGATTGTCGGTGGGGGGAGTGAATGTACAGCGCTCTCTACCACCTTCAATACCACGACTGAGGTGCCCTTGAGCAAGGCACCGAACCCCCAACTGCTCCCCGGGCGCCGCAGCAAAAATGGCTGCCCACTGCTCCGGGTGTGTGTTCACGGTGTGTGTGTGTGTTCACTGCTGTGTGTGTGCACTTTGGATGGGTTAAAATGCAGAGCACTAATTCCAAGTATGGGTCACCATACTTGGCCACATGTCACTTTCACTTTAGAATTTTAGCGGCATCTAGCGGTGAGGTTGCGAATTGCAACCACCGGCTCAGTCCCCCGCTCACCCCACCCTTTAGAGAAGCTACGGTGGCCGACACAGATGTTGTCGGTAAAGACAGCAGAGAGCAATGAGATTTCTTTACAAAGGTAAATTAAGGAATTATATTTACTTAATCATTCAATAAATCGATGGTATTGCGAATATTAATGTACTTGTTCATCATTGTGTCAGTGTTTTATTCGCAAGAACAACAAAGTGACGAAACGCACTCTGTAGAGCAGTTTGTCCGTTTAGGGCTACTGTAGAAACACGGTGGCGACTTCCGTGTAAGGGGACCCGCGGTGTATGTAGATAGAAATTGCTCAATCTAAGATAATAAAAACATAACGGCTAATTAAGGTCTTTATACACTTCTGAAAACATAGTAATGTATATTATATTGCATTTCTGTCAATAGATCGTTGTAAATATTACACATTGCACCTTTAAGGCACATTGTCATTTAATTACATAAAATATATATATATAAAAAGTTTCATTTAAAAAGCACACCTTTCAAGCCAAACATTTTTTCTAATGCAGTATAACTCATATATCAGTTTTAACTGTATCTTAAGTGTCTAAATACTTTTTGGGGCCACTGAATGTTCTCACTCTTCACACAATCAGATCCACTCTTGCTATATACACTGAAGCCCACGTGTCATTCGCTGACTGAAGTTTCAGTGACCGCCTCAGTCTTAATCTCCACTCGAGTGCTGTGTGCTGTTGATGACAGACCCTCCTCTTCTGCCTCTTCATCTTCTGCATCGTAATCCATATCGGCGGTGGCATCCTGATACTGCTGGTACTCTGAAACCAAATCATTCATGTTGCTCTCGGCCTCTGTGAACTCCAGCTCATCCATGCCCTCCCCCGTGTACCAGTGCAGGAAGGCCTTGCGTCGAAACATGAGCGCGAACTGCTCTCCAATGCGTTTGAATATCTCCTGGATGGCGGTGTTGTTTCCGATGAAGGTGGAGGCCATTTTGAGGCCTCGTGGTGGGATGTTGCAAACGGCCACTTTGACATTGTGAGGGATCCAGTCTACGAAGTAATTGCTGTTCTTCTGCTGAATGGCTAGCATTTGCTCGTCGACCTCTTTAGTGGACATGCGACCGCGGAAAACGCCCGCCACTGTCAGATAGCGCCCTCGACGTGGGTCGCACGCGGTCATCATATTCCGAGGGTCGAACATCTGCTGGGTGAGCTCGGGCACTGTTAGGGCACGGTATTGTTGGTTACCGCGTGCAGTGAGAGGAGCGAAACCTGGCATGAAGAAATGGAGACGTGGGAAAGGCACCATATTGACGGCCAGCTTCCGAAGGTCAGCATTCAGTTGACCTGGGAAGCGAAGGGAGGTCGTGACCCCGCTCATGGTGAGGGATACCAAGTGGTTGAGATCTCCATAAGTTGGTGTTGTGAGCTTTAGAGTGCGGAAGCAGATATCGTACAGTGCTTCGTTATCAATACAATACGTCTCGTCTGTATTCTCAATCAGTTGGTGGATTGATAGGGTCGCGTTATATGGCTCGACTACTGTATCGGAGACCTTCGGCGAGGGCATTACGCTGAAACTATTCATGATACAGTCAGGATACTCTTCTCGGATCTTATTGATAATCAGGGTGCCCATTCCCGAACCAGTGCCACCGCCCAGAGAGTGGACGAACTGGAAGCCCTGCATGCAGTCGCAGCTCTCGGCTTCGTTACGAACGCGATCCACAACCTGCTCCACAAGTTCTGCGCCCTCAGTATAGTGACCTTTGGCCCAGTTATTGCCAGCTCCGGAATTGCCTTTACATTTATAAAGAGAAAACAGCATCAGGAATGATGTTATGGCATATGAGAGGCATTGAGTCATTGTAACAGCCAATCAGATTTCAGAGTTTGAGTTCGGGTTTGTTAACATTACAATAGCCAGGGAGGATAACTTTACAATAACTATGAAGTTTTAATAGTCATTATAATTCTATGGAAATAGTGAAGTCCACACCACAATAATAACAATAATGAAACAGAGGAATTATATTGTTGCATCATTTCCAACTGATGAATGATAAAAACATTGGCAGCCAATAAGAATCCATTACACTTTTAAGAGCACATGCATTTAAAGCAACAGACATCAAAACTACAGCGCACATTATTGTGTACTGGTGTGGATACTAACTTACACATATTCATGGTTGTTCATATAGATTCATAGTTAGGATAAAATCATTAAAAATGAAATCCATCCATTACATGCACACATTTGGCTGCATGCAAGGTATGCATTTTAATATCTGATGCACTCTGGGAACCAAATTCATGGCCACTGATAATGTAATGTGCTACTGTTTGAGCTGCTTATTGTAGAATTAGGCTAATAAACAAAATAATGTAATTGATCTATATGATCTACATTGCATATTACATATATCATGAAACACACTTAAAAATACAGGTTCTTTATTGGCATTGCATGGCTCTATAAAGAACCTTTAACATCCATAGAACCTTACTATTCCTTACCATACCATTCTTTCTTTCTTTCTTTCTTTTTAAATAATGTTCACACTAAGAAAAAATAGTTTCTTTTAAGAATGGTTTACTGGAAAGTTCTTTGTGGAGCCTGAAATGGCTCTTCTGTGGCAACACTGTGAAATCCCCCTTTTGGAAGCTTTATTTTTAGTTTCAGAAGTGATGAAACCAACCCTATATAGTTTATAGAAGTCAACTCATGTAGTATCTAAATAAAATGTCTTTAATGTAGATGATTGCTGGCTCACCGTGTATAAAGTTATCCGGTCTGAAGAGCTGTCCTATGTGACTGCCCCTCACGCTGTCCATAGTGCCCGGCTCCAGGTCCACTAACAATGCTCTTGGAACATACTTGCCACCTGACAGGCAATGAAACATGTCAATGAGACTTTTGTTACAGGAAGTTACTCTGTTCCTCGAGTCCAAGACACATTTACCAGATAAAGTCACCTACTTTTCACACAATATATATTTTCTACGATTTACAGTAACAAAAATACAGATTGGATATAACAGAATAATAAAAAATATATAAACTTTTACCCAAAATTCAACCCAATATAGACTACCATCTTATACATATAACATATTATATAATGTAGATATTTATTCATGTGCTAAAAATGTATGAATGTCATTTGGGTTTGTGAGTTGATGAAAAGCTAATAAAAAAATTAAAATAAATAAAAAATAAACAAATGGGGCTACATGATAATTATGATATAGCTTAGTGCGTTTATGAACTCTAAGGCTGCAATTTAATTAAATGTCTGTATAGTCTCATCTGCATTTCATGATTATAATGATCAAGTATAAAAAAAATTACAATTTAATTTTACAACAGAAATGTTATTTTTATTATTAAAAAGGGGGTTTGGCTGACAAAAAAGTTTGGGAATCCCTACAAATGTTTTAATAGCCACTGTATACAAGCATAAAATATGAATGTAACATGTAGGTCTGCATACCATGTGCTTCATTGAAGTAAACATTGACCCTCTCCAGCTGAAGGTCCATGTCACCCTCATACGCTCCTACTCTGTTAATACCATGTTCATCACTGATCACCTCCCAGAACTGCAAACACATGGAAATGAGACACCATATTTTCTCCAATGAACTGCATTGTGACCTGCTTAAACTGATAACTTCAGCACTGAATGAAATGTTTTGTCATTTCAAATGACAAAAATGGTCATTCTCTACACACAGAGTCAAAGGAAGCCTTCAATAACTGACTTATGTGTTGAGTTTAAGTGACTTGCAATTGTTTTTCCGGATGCCATTCAGTTTTGACCACAATTCTACTGCATCTATCACTCAGACATTTACAGGCCGCTGAGCTCATTTCCATGATAAAGAAGGCCCACCCCGTCACAAGAGGCTCTGTGTCTCTTATCTTACATTAGACCACTCTGGGGTGAACACCCTTGACCGCACGTATCATAACTTTATATATTTATTCACTTTAAAAATGCATTTCATACTTCAAATATAGTAAAGAAGTTTTTGCTATTGCTTTTAACTGAAAAAGCACATTATTGCAATATTAAGCTACTAACAGAATGCTGTTCAAAATGACAGTAGACTCTAATAAAATGACTATAATAATAAAAGAAATGCATGACATAAACTGAGAATTTAACTACGAATAAATACTCATAATACAGAAATGCATGTTCATTTGTCTGTTAAGCCTGCATCAGATTGTCTAGCTTGAATCAAGTTGAGGTTAAGATGATAATGCAGCTGCTAATCATAAAAATACACATAAAAACCCATCGCACCTTTGAGCCGATCTGATTCCCACACTGTCCGATCTGTAGATGAACAATCTCACGCATAATGATAGATTTGGCACGTTGAAAGAGCAGGAATAGCCTTGACCGTGAGTCTGAGGTGCCCACTGTGTGTGTAATACCACTGAAGACATCATCAAGAGGGAGTCACCCATATGTCACACAATGTACTAGTCAGTGTGACACTTAATTAGCAAGCTAGTACAACAGACTACTGCCTTTCAGTCAATAACAACAATTGTGTTGCAGGGTCAAAGTTTAGCCCACTGTGAATGACAGAATTGATGATGTTTGTTAAGAATTTAAGGGTAGTTTAAATATTTGAATATTTAAAATGAAAAAAGTCCTATCATCATGAGCTTGGATCAGTGGCCGTCTCTCTGGCGTGCATGATAAGACTGTTGCGGGCCCTATCTGCTGCAATGCAGTGACACAGACCGTCAGAAAGACAGACAGACCACATACTCATTGTCTAAGTGTTTCCTGCAAGGAGAGTTTGTTTATAGCCTATATGTTGAAGCTGGCAGTTCTGTACAGTACAAACTTTTACATCTTCCTGGTCTGGAATTTCAGTTTGGAGGCCAGGCAGCATACTCAACTTTCCCATTAAGTTAAAAACACTATTTCTGAATGCCCCAGTGTTTTTTAATATTTTGAAAATGTTTTTCTTGCATATGCAAATTTTAAGGGAATGTTCCAATTTGCAAACATTATTGGAATTTTGTGTTTGAATGTTCTCTGAACAAGTAGTAACATTAAACATGTTTCAGGAAAAAACATTCCATGAACGATGTATGAATAATGTTTCTGTGCTACATTTTTGAGAATGACCAGATAACTTTCAATGAACACTCTATTAAGAATATTTGTTTGTAACTTTTGAGAGAACCTTGACAGAAAGTTCTGTTAGCTGGTTATATACAGATTTATATTTTACCAACAGATGCCACTGTTGTGCTCCAAGTAGTTTTCACAAGAACTGTTTATTTTACTGCTACATTTAAAAATGGACTCAGTCAGTCATCTTCGTATCATTTATTAAGGTGATTCTTGACTATCAACCATGAATAGTATAAGTTAAGATAAAGCACAAGTTATTCAAAAGACCCGAAGTGGAGGGAATGTGTGAAGTGCGGCACTCTTGTTGATAATGTCAATGCACGAGGCATGCTGTAGGACAGATTAAGAACAGAAGGCATGCTATTGTGCAAGTTATTCAACCTTCCAAGAAACAGGAGAGAGTTCGTATATTTAGCAAAGTGCTGTGCTTTTTGTACAAACTGTGTCAGATCTGCAGTTACAATGAGGGCTTTCATGATTTCAGGTCATTTTATTTGGGGAAATTAAACAGAAATAGCGACAAGAGGGGGAAAGCAAAAGAAGATAAAGGGCAAGAGAGTCATCTTCACTTTTAATTTATTTAATAGCCTGCGTGACATCTTTACAACCCTTTTAATTCATATCATGTTATACCCTAGAAAATGTTCAGAAAATATTAACTTTCTACCCTGTCATATCCATATGTACCCTATATGTGATATATGCCAAATAAATAAATAAAAGCTTTGTAGGTTTTTTTTTCTTACATAAGTGGTAAAAAAAATATATATCTATAAGTAATTGCAGCTGTCAAGTCTGTCTTGAACTTGCATGTTAATGTATAATAACTCCACCTACAGGATATTATTATTGCAACTGTTATATTCTGTGCACCCTGTACCCCCAAAAGCTGGAATGGCGGCAGACTCAGTTCTAAAACAGGTGTGCGCTCTCTAGGTAAAAAAAAAAAAAAAAAAAAAGGTGTCTACAATAATAAACAAGTTACACTGTAAAATAACATTAAATTAATTTTAACATAAACCTGAATAAAATAAATAAATCTTAACAATTTCCATCATATAATAAAACTATAAATAGATCAAAGAAATACTTGGTTTACAAAATTGTGCTCTTTTTTCCGTGTGACCTCACGGGGTGACCTTTTTTTATTCAATGAACAACAACATTATACAACACTATGAATAACGACCGAGATAAAATTACCGCCACGGGGAATAATCGAAATAATCACTTAATTTCTCTCAGTAAGTGTGTTTTCTGTAAATACATTTATTTATTAACATCAATATTTGTCTCTGTATGTATGGAATGTCATCAAAATTATGACAAGATTAATGAAATTAAACTGTTTTTCATCTCCCTTAAAATAATTTGTGAAGCCACAAATATTTGAACAACTTCACGGAGTGAGTGACCTCCCCCTGCCGCTCGTGAAAATTTAACGCTGCGCAAAAGTTACGGAGCAGAGCTGATCTCAGGTCAGCCCCAGAGAGAGCGAGCGGAGCGGCGAGAGCTCCGGCGGACGAGGAGGGACTTGGAGCGGCGTCCCGAAATAGTAGAGCAAGAATAACAAACAGTGAAAAGTACGCTATGCGTGTCCGGTCAAAGTTCACTCCTGTCTACTCGTGAATGTCAGAAACTGAGGGAAAACCCGATGAGGCTAACTGACACCTTTGGAGAGCCTGAGCGACAAGGCTGTAAGGGATAGCGAGCCTTCTCTCCACCTGACCTGGATAACCACCACCATCATCATCATCATCATCATCATGGTGTTCTTATCCTGCAAGACTTTTCCATTCGAATGTTAAGGATCGATCCCAGCTCTGGCCATGGGGATGTGTCACAGCTTCAGATCTAGGTTATCACAGTCGGCGATCTCATACACCGGCGGACGGACCGGTGCGAGTCCCGGGATCGATGTCGAGTCCGGTCATTTGGACAGTTGTGACACGCAGCTCAGAGAGCGGCGGCGGGTGGAGGAGAGGGCGCGGGTCAAATCGGAGAACAAACGGAGTCGAAACATTGACAAGAGCCTGAAGGCGGAGAAGAGAGAGTACAAGCAAACGCACAGGCTGCTGTTGTTAGGTAAGAGGATGGTGCGACTACTTTATCTGCTGTCAAGGTAAATGAGAGCAGCCACGAGCCGACGCGTCCGACGGAAAGTTTGCGACTGGCCCTTTAAAACACGTTACCATGGCAACCGTCGTTTCCACCTATATACTGTGGTAGCTTTTTTAAGTGTTAGAGGTGATGATGAGCATCTAGAATAAAATGAGCATAAACAAGTTTTAAATGCATTAAGTATTATTGGCCTGTACCACTTAAGAGGCCTTATCCTTCTCCACTAACAATTAAAATCATACAATGTAGCATCTGTTGAATGCATATAAACTTTAGATATAAAAATGGTAAAAACTTTATTAGCATACTTAAGTATTAATCTTTACTCAAGTACAATTGAAATGGAATACTTAATTACATTTACATTGATTATAAAATGATACTTTTTACTCTGTTCTTCATTTACACAAATTACATATTTTGCAGGTCCACATGACTAAAGACTATTTTGGTTAAATGCAAGCATCAGCATCTGTGGCCTGCTGTTGATTACCAGAGAATAGAATCAGGTCTCATTTAGTAAGTAAAAAAAAGGGTCTTACCCATGTTCTCATTCATAGGTTTATTTTATTTAATAAAAATGCATATATTTTGTTCATTTAATGTTTACTGCTAAACAAAGAGCCGCATAAATGTTAAACTGTAGACACTATAAACCCATATAGCAGCTCCTTTCACTGACCACTTGCTGAGAAAGAAAATGAAGTTTCAGGTCCTATTTTGTACTTTGTCCATGGAAAGTACTGTGAAAGGTTGTTTTGTGGTATTTTGGTGGAAACTATTGTCATCCTGGTTTTCAGTCGGTCACTGAAAAACATATTGATTGACCGCTATTCTGAATATGCCCCCTAAAATGTCTACAGTGCAAAAACTTTTGAGTTTCATATGGCCTGAGCTTTTTAACTCAGATTAAACCTGGTTTCTGTGATGTTCATGGATTGTCATAACAATGAAAGCATCTGGTCAAGATCTAATCTGTAGCAGGAAAACTGGCCCTACTTGTTTTTTTTTTGTTTAGCAAAGAATGAAATTTTAACTCAGACATTTTTTGCAGAACATAAATCTAGACATTCTGCTGATTCCGGTCTAAAATTGTAAAAAAGTGAAGTGAAACTGTTTTCCAAAGACCATTTAATTTTCTAAAACTGCAGTGCTATTCTTGTGGCATACATTTTATTATTTTTTCCCCTTCCGCCTACTTCTGCACTAGTCGCATGGCTCGACTTCCTCTTTGGATAAAAAAACCAAGTGTTGCTGAATATTTTCTGTGAACCAAGATGAGACTTACATTACATTACATTACATTTAGTCATTTAGCAGTGCTATAACAAGTCTCAGTTAGCTTAACGCAGTACATGTAGCAAGCGTTTTTTTAAATAATATAATAAATAAAAAAGAAAACAGATAGATTAGAAAATGGAATCCGCTCTTGCCAGTCTTAGGGCTTCAACAACTGAGAGCAAGGCAGTCTTGGTTGAATGTCCACTTCTGAAACCAGACTGGTTGCTGTCAAGGAGGTTGTTCTGTGTGAGAAATGTATAGAGACTTGGTTGAACACAGCTCGTTCAAGTGTTTTTGCAATGAAAGGAAGAAGGGAAACCGGTCTGTAGTTCTCTAAAAGAGATGGGTTAAGGGTGGGTTTCTTAAGTAGTGGGGTTATACGAGCCTGTCTAAATGTTGAGGGAAAAACACCAGTGTGAAGGGATATGTTAATGATGTGAGTGATTGCAGGTAAAGCTTAATACATAGACTTAATGTGTCTATGCCCATCGGTCTGGAATATATGTAGATTTAAATGTGTGACGAATCCCAAGAAATTTCTAGTGCCTTATTTTTTTCTTTCAAACTCGTTGACTTCCCCTTTGGCCTTCCTTGGAGGCGCAAACAGTGTTAGAGCAGTCGTGGTTTTATAAAGTAGCATTACACAAGGCCTCATATGCCGCTACCTTTATGAGAGCTGTTCTTCTTTTTATTAACAAGTTACACAAGAAAAGGAGGGCAGCCTGACGACACAACCGAAGAAACTGTTAAGCTCTGTGACCAAAATACTCTAGTCATGCGGGTGCTCGGTTCAAAAACAGATGACACACACATACAAACCTGATTGTTGCAACCTTAGAATGTAGGAAAACGATCTCTGTGTGTTTTATGGGGCTTGGCCGGTAGTGTTTGTGCGCACACGTCTAAAAAGGAAGTCTGGTTATGAAGTGTGTCCTTCTTTTTGCTTTTGGGCTTTTAATAACAATTTGTCATTTTAAGGCAGAATCAACCTCAATGAAAATGTTTGTAGCTTAACTTGGTCTCTTTTGATGTGGCTGCTTTTGACTGCTGCCTCTGTTGTTGAGGCTGGATCTCACTGCTCACAGCTGCAAGCCCACAAGTGTAATGTCTTATTTTAAGTGATTGCATGCTGTTATTGCTCACTTAAACAGAATCACATCCTCTCATGGATGAAATATTGCATGAAATCAGATGAATGGACTCATAAGGAGTCCACTGTTGATCATGCAACTTCATGCAGGGCATGACAAAAGACATTCAACACATACTGCATCCCGTTGTAATAGAATCAGGGGCTATTAACCTCTGGTTACACACAACTAAATTAAGCCAATTGGTCTATAATGCATGCCGAAAATTTAAGCAAGCTGATTGTCACCAAGAACAATCGTATTTTTGTTCGGGTTAAAATTTGAGGAAGGCATGCAGTTCTTAATATAACATTAGACAAGGAGAAGGCGACTAATTCCCCGAATTATATCTTTCCTTGAAAGGGACTGTCTTATGTAATGTGACATAACACAAATGGGTCCTGAGTTAAAGGTTGGACTGTATTAAACCTCATTGTGTAACAGCACTATACCTATTATTGTCGGGTCGGGTGAAAAAAAAAAACCTATAGAACATTAAAATTCATCTACAGTAAGGACAAGAATAGCATAGAGACTTATAGGAAACGCCCTACAAACAATACTCATGTTTCCCTCAAAGGGATAAAAAATTGTGTTAAATAAGCTAAACATTTTTATTTCTACTTATTCAGCCAACTACAAAACTCATCTCTTTTTTTGTTTACACATCTCACATCTTTCTGTCCCATTTCATTTTGTGATTATTCATCATTCAAACTCAAAACAGAGAACCTTAAGACCCTTTTTTAAGACCTGCACAAATAAAATTAATACCATATGAGTGGGGTAGGGCAATGTCTACGGTAACATATTAAACTGTAAAATGACTGTAAAAACATGATTTACAGTTCAGGTACAGGTTTTCACAAAAAAAAAAAGTTTTATAAAATGATAAACTTCACATTTTAGCATGTACACAATTTCTAAGAAAAGAGATGAGTCAAATTCAATCTCCTGCCAGCAGGTGGTGCTTTTGGAATGACAGAAATATAGCGGTTTCCCCGGCAGGACTGTAGCTGGGATTTGCGGGGCCCCGGTGCAGGTTGTACCCATGGGCCCTGTTTGAAATTGTGTAAATAGCACAAATAAATAAATAAAACAAAGATACAAATTAAACAATGTTTAAGTTTTTTTCAAGTTTGTAGGTGTCCAGGTACAGAAACTAAATAATCAAATGTAAAATATCATTGCACAGTCTTCACTGTATAAATTAAATATAGATTAATCCTTGTTAAAACCTCAAAGTAATTCAGTAAAGAGCTGTGAGCGATTTTCTCTCATTTAATTTCTTGGATTAACATTAAGGACACCGACAGCAGCTAGTAAATTAGGCATGGCCACTTTAAGAGACAATACATCCAATATAATGATACACATCCAATTTCTTTCCAAACTGTTTACGTTCACATAACTGACAGTTTTTTTCGAAGATACTCGCCATAATTTTGTATGTATCTGTTGGTTCAAGAGCAAGGAGAGGCAAAACTCTGCACGGGTGCTGAATTAAGTTTTTATGTTTGTATGTTTAAACTGGCGAGATTTATTTGTTCGTTCAGGTGCAGGAGGATGCGAAAGAAAGCTCGGTTCGATGTTTGCGCGCTGTCTGTGAGACATGGCTCTCTGTGTGGCTGAAATGGCTGGGGGCCCCCCTCAGCTGTAGTCCCCTATAATCGTCATCACCTTTCACCCCACTAGCGACAGCCCTGTTCCCCAGTAATCGCAGTCCACAAAGCAGCACAGCACATGACTTTGAAACATGCAGCGCTCATTTTTAATCAATGAAATCATAGCCTTTGTTAGGCTATTTCGCAATTCTTCAATTTCCGTCCTCAAATTTAAGACCTCTTGAAAACAAAATTAAGACTTTCTTGTACCATTTAAGACTTTTTATGGGCTTAAATTTGATACAACTAAGACTTTTTGAAGACCCCTGAAAGCCCTGTAATAATTAATTATGGCACGTAAAACAAATACAAACTTCATTTTAAACAATATCTTCTCAAAAGTTTCTGAAATTAAAACTGAATGTTCATTATACATTAACAAAGCTGCGTGTTGGATCCTGAAAAGTTTTGCTGCCGCACTCAATATGTGACCCTGGACCACAAAACCAGTCATAAGGGTCAATTTTTTTAAATTGAGATTTATACAACATATTCAATCTGATTAAATAAGCTTTCCATTGATGTATGGTTTGTTAGGATAGGACAATATTTGGCTGAGATACGACTATTTGAAAATCTGGAATCTGAGGGTGCAAAAAAATTAAAATATTGAGAAAATCACCTTTAAAGTTGTCCAAATGAAGTCCTTAGCAATGCATATTACTAATCAAAATTTAAGTTTTGATATATTTACGGTAGGAAATTTTTGTGGTCCAGGGTCACATATGTCAAAACATTTTGGCCACAGAAATATTGGCAAATATATTGATCTGACTCCTTAATATGTAGTGAAAGAACATTGTTATGGATAATAAACTTAACGTAAAATGGAAAACAAGGAAACAGTATACAACAATATTCATCCACTGTCGATCAGCCTTCATACAAATCAAAGGAAAAAAACAAAGGAAGAGACTTAAGACTTGTAAGGACAACAAATGATGTTTTCCACAACTGCTAAATCATTTATTTTTTATTTGGATAGTTATTTCTCAAATAGAAGGGTTAACAACAACCGTGAGACTGAATTATTATTATTATTATTAAGAGAATGTGTCATGTGTAATGGATATTTCGTGTTTTGCGCTCCGTCAAACGTCTTCAGCACAGAATATGAGACAGAGCATTCTGATTATCCTCATTTAACTGTTGTATATAGAGTTTGGGACACAAATAGTTTCACAAAAAACAAGTCTGCTGGAGATCAAATATTAAAGAAATGCTGCCACCTTCTGGTGACAGATCATAGTGTAGTGTACTCAAACCCAAGAGTCATCTCAACTGCTATACATTATCCATGCATCCTTACATTTAAAGGTGATAACTGGTTTTGTCTCAGAATGGAATTTAATTGTATACGGATGTGACCACTGAAGAACTTTGAGTATAGTGACTTGTTAACTTTGTGTTGATTAGTTCAGGCTTAAATTTTTAACAAACCCTCACTTTATACGCACGCATACTGCTCCTTGTTTCCAAATCAGTCTGTTTAGTCTCTGCCTCCGAATGCCACACAAAGATTATGGAATCAAAAATAGACCACAGGGTGTCAAAAAATAGCTCAATGAAACGTCATTTTCCTTTTCGGTCACTGTCATACAGTAGTTTATCTCTCATGTGTTGACATGACTTTTGCATGATCTCTTATACTAGAACTATGTGTCTGGATTCTTTGGTTTACTGTCTGACTATCAGCATGTCACTATTTTAAGCATTTGTTTGGAGCAATACAGATAAATGTACGAGAAAAATCAATGACTCAAGTTAACGCATCAAGGCACCAAATATAGACTTCATTTATGTTTGGCTTTAGATTACTATAGCTTGAATGAAATAATATCAGTGCCATTTTTTTAGCTGAAGGAAAAGAATAATAAAAACAACTCTGTACTTCTAGACTATAATTCACACTGACCAGTGCATGTACTAAATGCAACCAAATGCAATGTATTAAAAAAACAGATTATAGAGTACAAGTATAGTTTATATCCTGATGTATGTCAGCATACATTTTCTTTCTAGCATGTCTGATGAATGTAATGTGTGATATATTGTATGTTTACAATGAACAACTAATATTTTGAGTATATGCTAAGACAGTTTTAATTAAAATAATTTTGTAGAAAACCTGACTATTTTATTAAGTTTTACTTTAATTTAGATTGACTGTAACAAACCTCTAAGAAGTCGTTGGCATCTTGTTTAGTCTAACGAATGTAGTCATTCAATGCCAAAATAGAATATATATAAGCTGATGTTAGATTATTTAGTGTTTCTGATTTATTTTCTGATTTATATTGCACATGTACATGACATATTGCATGTCTGTGGAGATTCTCAGCAGGTAGATGAATGAATGTATAGTACTTTTTCAAGCTAAACTTACTTAACCAGTTTACAAAATAGAAAATAAATACTGTTGTAGGAAGCTTATAATTATTGTAATAATAAGAAGCACTTTTAACCATTCAAATGAACATGAGCCTGGACTCTATACACCTTTGGCTGGTGAATCATTCATGGCTTTGCAGCGTATGTTTTACTTCTGGTTTGCTACCGTTGTATGTTGTTGCCATATTGGAAAAATCATGGCTTAAATCAGTGGCCATAAAATATACCTTCAAAATATTTGCACTTTTAATATATTAAGAAGTAACTTGTTATCTTATTTGCAATTATGTTTGTGTACACTGCAGTGATTAATAATCAAGTGCTCTCTCACAAATGTGTCAGTTTATTAATACAATAATTGTTACATAAAGTTATCAATTTACTGAGGCCATCAGGATTAAGTACATATCAACAGACAACAAACACTTAAATTCAAACATTCGTTAGTAATTTTTTTAATATCTACTAATAAATGTTAGTTATTTTAAATACTCGTAAAGAAAAATTGTAACTCGTATTGCATTCACTGTCCTCAGACATCTGGTGCCACATGAGAATTTCATATTTACATAACATTTCACATACAGATATAACAAATACAGTTCTTACAAAAGATGTGCTTGACAATACTTTTTGAGGACTTTTCAGACTGCAGTACAATAAATGGTCCGACTAACTGATTCTATTAAAAATACCAAACGAACATTTATAAAAACATATATCTGTCTAAAACTTTTTATGTGTACGTTTTAGTACACGTTCAGTAAGCGCTCTGTGTGATTCATAAATGTTTTAATTCACTATAAAGAACCGACTCATTCGAGTCAGTCGTTCGGGAATCAGACTGCACTAGTCGCGCTGTATGTTGGTGATTCATTGTAAAGAATCGACTCAAAAGAGCCGTCTTTTCGGGATTCGAATCACAGAGGTCAGAGTTTTTTAGTAGTCTACTGTGTTCCATGTGCCTCGGATGCAAAACGTACGCTCAAAAACCATTAACTGATTAACATGATTTAATTATTATTCGGCTGTGGCATGTGTTCACGGAAGCAGTTCTCGGCCCCCAGTCCCATTTAAAACGAGCGTGTTTACATATTTTCAGGTCGAAGCTGTGGTTCAGAGAATTATGCGTTAAACATAAGATTGTAACGCACTGCCCTACACATAAGCAGCGAAAATGGTCAATAGTCAAAGATGGATCGGGTGGGAATCGCGAACTTTATCACGTATGAATCATGTCTTCAAAGAGGGCGCCTCGCTCCGCAGAATCGCCTCTTGCTGACGTTTTTTGGGCTGTCATGTGATTAGCAGGGTTCAATGAGAGCTGTTTGCCCCACCCATCTCTTCAACGCTGTCTATCTCAATGTACAATTCACTGAGAAAAGGAAATAATCGCTAAAAATACACCCTCGAAAAGGATCCATTCGCCACAATTAGGGATTCAACGCGCTCCGTCCGTAGGGAATCCATTGCTGTCGTTGTGGTGTCGGATTTATCTTCACGTATCCAAATGCACATGATCTAAGAAGGATTCAAGAAGGATACAAAGCGTAGCCTGACAGCGGACTCGGACTGCGATAACCGGTACGTTAAAATATCGACGGAATCGCTCGCATTTGCATCTGCGGTTGAAAGAACCGTAAGGATCGCCGCTCGCGTCAAAGCAAAGCCTACGGATGTGAGGAGAAATTCAAATTACAGTAACGGAGAAGACGGCGAAGGGCCTCGTTTGATTTGGACAAGCCGAAAAAAGCGATCAGTCACCGTAAGCAGAACAGGAGGGAAAACAGCGTCAATCTGAGGGGAATTTTTCAGCAGCACCGCCGTATTTTTCT
Source organism: Sinocyclocheilus rhinocerous (assembly GCF_001515625.1). NCBI lineage: Eukaryota > Metazoa > Chordata > Actinopteri > Cypriniformes > Cyprinidae > Sinocyclocheilus > Sinocyclocheilus rhinocerous. Next base: position 1,202,883 of record NW_015664181.1, on the reverse strand, counting down.
CGCAGACAACGTCGTTTCGTAACGGAGTTAAAAGGTTCATGTCGACCACGGCGCAGGGCGGAATGATCCACATGCCGTCATTTTGGTGGAAATATTTATTTTTTTAATTTGTAGCCACCCTTTCTATCTCGTTCTGCCCGTCTCGTTACATCGGACAGCGGATTCGACAGCAAGACACCGAAAAGAATCGCGTTTTGTGGAGCTATTCATGATTTTAATAGGAGTCGCTCGTTATTTCGGGAAACCGACCATGGATTCGCGACGGGAAATTTGCTAATTCGCCGTCGTGGGAAAGCCGAAATCATTCATGTAACGTCGAAGGCTTCGCTGGATGCACATCCATACACAGAAATCTCATATTTTATAGCAGCAAAGCGCTCGACAGGACTCGGCCGTCTGTAGTCCGGCCTAGTGTTTTCACTACCACCACCTATTCTCGCTAATACTAGTCACTCATAGCTTTCATATTTCCCCGTGCTCCCCTCCTGCCCTTATCAGCGAAATCCGGGGAAGCGATGTGTATACAAGTATAAATGTCCCGGTTTTCCATCAAAGTGTTCTGATTGGAGGCCAATCAAGGAATTTGGATCATTTATTCATACGGTAGATACACCTCCCACCCAACCCCACCCCAAAACTTTTCTTGGGTTTTTGGGAAAATGGGTTGTTTGGGCAACAGTAAGACTGAGGACCAGCGAAATGAGGAGAAGGCCCAGCGAGAAGCTAACAAAAAGATAGAGAAACAGCTCCAGAAAGACAAACAGATCTACAGAGCAACTCATCGACTACTACTGTTAGGTAGGTTGGTCTGAAAGCTGAGGTTCTGTCACTGCTGCGAACACTTTCCTGATGCGTGTGACGTCATCGGGGCCTGTCACATTTCCTAGCGTTTTGTGTGAATTTGATTCATTTGTCCGAGTACATGATGGGGGTACACGCATTTCGATTGGGATTCCTGGGCCGTAGTAGTGGACACCTCCGGGCCTGTGGTGCTTCATCCAACACCGCTCAATCACTCCATTCATTCCCATCTGATTTATGTTGACTAGGTTTTGCATTATGGAAATATTTGGGCTCCCATGATTTTATAATTCACTCACAACTATCTCATGTTGATCCCACACTCATAAGCATACACTTACACATGCATATGCTGTTCATGAGTTTAGGGTGGTTTCTGCATCCTGCTAAATTAGCAGCGTGCTTATTACTGTACATATAGATGGAAATAACTGTTTAAGTAAACATTTCTGAATTAAGATGTTTGGGAGATTAGTGCATCATTTTTAGGTTTAGTTCTGGTAAGGGTTGCTTGCGTAGTGCTATTTTTATGGTTTAGCATTCTGGGCATCCCCAAAATGATAATAATAAGAGAGATGACATACATATTTTTGCGCTTTCCATTTGAAACAGAAACTGATTAGATCAGTTAACATATTTTTCATGCTTTAAATATTCTTAGTTTAGTTGAGCAATAGACTGATGTATTAACCAAGCCGATGAACAGAAATGGTCATTTTGCCTTTGTTCCAGAATTGTTATAGAATGATGGACTTTTTTGTTGTTGCTGAATTGAGTAATTAAAGTGAAAAATAATGAAGTTTATTTAAATTCAGCAATTTTGTGTATGTCTTATTTGCTTACATGAAACTGTAGTATGTTTATATCAGCATTAAGCCGGTCACCCTGCTCTTTAGATATCGGCATTGGCGTTATTGGCCATTTAGAAAAAAAAACCCATTGGTCTACCACCTTACTACCTTGAACCCGATAAAATCAGCAAGTGTTTTCATTTCATGGATATTTCGTAGCACGACATGAAGTTGTTTTAACTTCAGTTTGATTTGATTTAGTCTCTGTTTAAGAGACTGGTCTCGCTAATTCTGATAAAACCCAGTTCTCTAACAGTCTATTTTTTCAGATATACACATGGCCTAAAAGTACCCTATTCTAAATCAAAATCCCATGTATTCAGCATAGCAAAGCACTCTAAATCATAATGTCTGGTGTTTAAGGGATATTTCTAGAGACCCATGATTTAAGTGTGTTGTAATGATATATGATTTAGGGATGTGTACCAGTGTAATTGGAGCACACAAGTGGAATTCCTGTATGCAAACAGGCCTATTTGACACAATTGGAGCCTTGTAACAAAATATGTGTTGTGATAAAGAGGTTCCCAACTTCCCATCATACATCTGAACTGAGCGCCTAAATCTGAGGTGTTTTGGTGCTTCTGTAAAGTTAGAGTATTTGAAAAGTTAACTCTCTTCTCATATTTAGCACTTGGAAACTCGGACAACTGTGCATTGTTGACCATAAATTGTAGAATCATTCAGCTTTGTCAATGTTTGACAACTATGGCTCTAAGAGACGTTAGGTGGTGTTTCTGGATAGTTCCTTATGTTTTATTTTGCATTTCACCATTTAATTTGATGCATAGCTAACCAGTTCCTTTTTAGTTGGTTTACTTACAAGAGGATTGATTGGAGTGATATTGTTTATAATTTAATGAAAAATCAGAATCAAAGAAAGAAGCATCTTATAGAAATCTCGTGAGGTATGAAATATGGAAGCAACTGTGGAGTATTCATAATTTTAAAAAATCTTAAATTGGCGACATTTTATTTGTGTACTAAAGGACAAAATTATGATGTTCCATATAACATATTCTATGTGTTAAGTGTTATGACATTATGACTTTTTTGCAGCTGTTGCACGTTTGCAACAATAATATATGAATTTATAGACCGTTCTTTTTAGCTTTAGATTTTTAGCATGAAATTTCTGCTTGAGGTGCATGTTTAGTTTGCCATTAAAAAGAAATGCTACTGTGAAATTTAATTAATTATTCCTGTTGAATCAGGTGATATCTGACCCCCTCCTCCTCCCACATCCCTTGTGATTTATATCTTTCTTTTGCTCGTCTCTCAGGGGCTGGAGAATCGGGGAAAAGCACCATAGTCAAACAGATGCGCATTTTACATGTCAATGGCTTCAATGCTGAGTAAGTATTGCTTTCACATCTATGTACTTTCTTGATTCCACTTAAGTCAAACGCAAACTAGATTTTTATTCCATCCATAAGCATAGCCTACTGTCAAGTATGATATAGCGTATAAACAAACCCTGTTTTCATTCATCATGCCATTTTGTTGGCAACGTCGTTTTGCTGTAATGTTTTTAAGTGAAAGTTGGGTTTGGGAGGATGTTGATATCCAAGTCGGGAATCCATGTGTAATGGCGTGCTTTGTCATTGTGTTGTTCTCTTGATTTAGTGGGACATGTTATATTTATAACTTTAGAGTATATGTATTTATTGTAAGTAAAATGCAGTGCTTTATTTTGTGATGTGACAGGACATTTTATTAATGTAGCATTATATTGCTCACTGAAAGTCCCATTATAATGAAAAGCTGACTTTCAATAAGTTTATTCAATAAGTAGTATTTACCATTATGAAATGCTTAGCAGCTGGTCTGAAGCCAGTTTTGTGATTAAGTTACTATAATTTACTATACTCTAATCTAGTCCTCAATCAGTGTAGAAAGGGTGTCCAAAAATACTGCAGAGGTTACAGAAATATAGACCATCAGTATTTCGACACGGGTTCAAACTTCAATGCTGAAATAAGACAAAGGCAAATAATTGTTGCATGAATTAGTCAATAGAAACACTGTGATTGCAGCATCTGGAAAACAATTCTAATTTGATGATTAGAAAGCCAGGAAAAGTCAAGAAAAAAAGGATTAGTAATGCTATGGTGGTTTATTCTCTGTAATGTTACACATTTATGCTTTGGTAGATAGATATATATATTTGGTAAATATATTTGTGCAGTGGCCAGGACTACTTGTATCTAAAATGTTCTATACATGCATTTACTATAGTATTCAGTTAATGTAGGGTCACATGTTTGTATTTAGCTATTTTACAACAATCTGAAGCAAATGCAGCTCATCCAATCATAATTCAGAGTTTGAACTGTCAGTTTTATAATATTAGTTATAATTCTTTAGTTTTTAACTCCAGTCTTACGTAATATAACTTAATCATTTTGCATCCATTATAGTTATAGTAGTTAATTGCGATGATACACTTTTAATTTGTAGGGTATTTACCTCACAGGATTATGGAAACACTTCAAAACACAGTTATTTAATTATTATAAATAACCTTATAAAATAATATAAAACCAAAATGTATAAAATACTATAAAATCACAAATCTGTTGAATTTTCAGCAAAAATAACTTGTTGTAATGTATTACCGTGATATACTGTAAATCGATTCATACTGTGATATAAAAATTTGGTTTACCGTCCGCCCCTAAGTAGCATTAAGTTGCTTAATTCATACTGTTCACAAGATTAGTTATTTCGTTCATGTTGCCTGAAAATGAAGCGATCTGAAGTAACCAAGAGTCAATGTTTTACAGAGAGAAAAAACAGAAAATTCAAGACATCAAGAATAATATAAAAGAAGCTATAGAGGTAAGTGTTGAAGCTTCTTGAGTTGAACTAGTAATCAAAGGTGTAAAAACGTGAACGCACTGAAACTCTGATTGTCTTTTTTCCTTTACAGACTATTGTGACGGCAATGTCCGTGTTGGTACCTCCAGTCCAGTTAGCCTGTCCCGCAAATAAGTTTCGAATTGATTACATCCTCAATTTAGCCAATCAGAAGGACTTTGAATTCACACCGGTGAGTATAAAGTTATTGTGTCAACCCATCACCCCTTTTTTTTTTTTTTGTACCATCTCAATATTTTTAGCTGGACATGCACAAGACTTATTTAGTTATGAAAAACATGACATTTTAAAAAGACCGATCAAGTTTAAAAGTAAAAATGGCGATTAAGTGTGTGAGCATAGTATGTATATCAAAAAAAAATTGTGCACCTAGTTTTTGGGCTGAGTGTCATGGATGTTTGTGTCAGGCCCGTGTGTGTTTTGATGGTTCTCCTCAGTCGTAGGGCCTTGTGTGGTTTATGCAATTAAAATTAGCAGCTATTCTTTGCATAGGGACAACACATAGATTAATTGAAAAAGCGCCCCACCTCAGGGAAATGTGGGTGTGTGAACGTGTGACTCTCAGGTATAATGGTGAGGCGTTCATTACGACTGATTACTTGTAATAACCTCTAAACTCTCCCTTAAGAGGGCCTCACCTGAGCCACACACCACCCAGGACCTCCCTGCTCCCTCATCACCTAGACAGGTGCTCTGTGTCTAGGGAAAGAGGAGTGGAGAGCCGCCCTGACCTGCGCCAATGGGCCGCTTAAGATTTAATTACAGGTGATTCAAACTAGGTGGCCCTATGGACTTAAAAATAGAGAACACGAACAGCTCACCTGCTGGTTTAGACAAGGTTTTAAATAGAAACCCGTATCATTACATAAATATTTCTAGAATTATTAGATTATGGATACAATGAGTAAGAATTTTTGACACCTGAAAATTGGATAGACGTACAATGATTGTTACGCGGGATGCTGGTTTTTCTGTAAGCTACAGGATTGCCAGGATAGCTGCGTGATTCGGAGTTGATCGTTAACTGTTAAACTTCAGAATCGAGTGCAGGAAGTGGTTGTAGTTTTAGCATTACTACAAAGAAGATACTGCCCCACCCTCCCTCTCTCTCTCTCTCTCTCTCTCTCTCTCTCTCTCTCTCTCTCTCTCTCTCTCCCTCTCCCTCGGTGGCACCAGGGCCCGCTGGGAACCAGTCTGACTGGTTGATTGTGTTGCAAGCGAGAGACAAAAATAAAAAGCAAAAGCAATTATTGACATTTATAACTCAGTCATGCCACTTTAGGATATAAAGACCCATTGAAGTTTATAGACGACTGCTATTTCAGCGCTGTTACATGGCTGAGTTGTAATATTTCCATTCAAAAAAAGAAAAACTTCTGTAGCTGTGAAGCTATTGAGCTAGGAGGAAACTGGTGAAGCGTATTAGCATAACAATTGCAAAGAGAAAGACAGATGTAGACAAGCTGAATAAAAATAAAAAACACGTTAAACACATTTAAACACATTACCCTTCACCTGAAACGGTGTACGCCAGGGCTGGGCAAAGTAGCTAAAAATGTCTTTTTTTACTTTTTCATCATGCATCTCAATATTATTAATTTATTTATATAATAAATATGAAATATAAAAATGTATAATTTGTTCTGAAATTATTTTTTTCTCAGTAAGTGTGCATGTAAGACAAAAGTAAAAGCAAGGCTTTTTTTTTTTTAAATCAAGGCATTGTTTTCCATACTATTGGTATTAGTCATTTTTATTTATATAATAATGCATCACAGTTTTAACCTACATATATATTTTACTGTCATATTTAATGCCAAATGTATCCGAATCAGAAGCTTATTCATCAAATCAGTCTTTCGGATAATATGGTTTAACTGACTCACAGAAGTGAATTTGAATGGCCAACTCTTTGCATCTTTACAGCTTTACATTTCCCATTCTGTAATGTAATGTACATTTCCCATTCTGTCTTAAAGGGATAGTTCACCCAAAAATGAAAATTATCCCATGATTTACTCACCCTCAAGCCATCCTAGGTGTATATGACATTCTTCTTTCAGACAAATACAATGAGAGTTATATTAAATAATGTTCAGGCTATTCCATGCTTTATAATGGGAGTGGATGGTAGCCCAAAATTTGAAGTCCAAAAAATTGCATCCATCCATTATAAAAGAAGCCCACACGGCTCCGGGGGGTTAATAAAGGCCTTCTGAAGCGACGCGATGCGATGCGTCTGTGTAAGAAAAATATTCATATTTACAACTTTATAAACCTTAATCTCTAGCTTCCGCTAACTGTCGTTCACGAAAGAGTGGCGTCCAGCGGATGACGTAGCACGTAGTAGTAGCAGCATAAGCTCCAGTGAGAATATGCTAGTCTCGCGAGAAACCAGTTTTGTTTACAGCAAAGGAAAACCAGTGTTCTCTTGGCTTATATCGAAATCCTCCGACATTTTTCTTTACAAATCCTCGTTTTGTACTACTAATTCGTGACCGGTGTTTTGTTTTGCTCTCTCCTCTGCGCTTCCACGTTCATCACTTCCGCGTTCGTCACCCCGTTTGCCTACGTCCTACATCATCCACTGGACGCCACTCTCTCGTGAACGCGCGTACGACAGTTCGCAGAAGCTAGAGATTAAGATTTATATATAAGATTTAAGTTGTAAATATGTTGTAAATAAGACAGTGTCCTATATCACAGTATACTGTTATGATACAAAAATTCAGATACCCACAAAATAAATATTTAAGGTAAGAGCAAGTGAGAGCAGGTGGGTGGCGTGATTCTCAAGTGTGTGGCTCTTGTCCTACACATTTAAAAGCGTAGTGGCACTCCTTTTTTAAAGGAGCTGTGCCAGAGTGAATGCTACCATTTCCAAACACATCAACAAAGATCAAGTGAGACGAAGCCCCGTTCCTTGTCGGGACCACGGTGCCGGTCCTCCTTTGTCCCGTGCGGTGTGCACCGACCTGTTTGCTGTTCAGGTTCATGCCACCACATATAAACAGCTTTGCAAGGTGTGTCCCGCTTCATGTCATATTGGCTCAGATTGGAAGTTTTTCTTTTCGAACACTTTTCGATTCATGCTTCACCACCATGTCTGGATTGCAGTGGGCGGTCAGAATCGTTTAGTTCTGTCTTTAACTCCATAAATGTGGCTTTTGTTATACATGAACTGCGTACGTTGTTTGGTGTTTATGTATGTCATCCAAAAGGAGACAGCAGAAGAGCTGAGTCAATGCGTATAATGTTAATATCTACAACATAGCTTGTAAAAAAAGTTATTTATTTTGGCTTTATATCTTTTTTTCCTAATTAATCAAGAATCTATGAAATCCTAAATCGGACACAGAATTCCTCCTTCGGGTTGGAAATCGATAATTTTTTAGTAAACACCTTGCAATGTATTCGCAGACACGAGTCACACGACATTGCTCGTTTGAAAAACTAAATTTTTTGTTGCCAGTAATTCTATACAATTTATTTTTGATTTTGTAATTATTGTCCTGTTGAAATCTGAAATTTTAAACAATTTGACAGCTGTTAATAGTAGGGTTGGGTACCGAAACCACACCAGTACCTATGTAACCGGTATGTACTAGAACCGAATCAGAACGCAGATTTCGGTGCCTCATTCCGGTGCCACTTAAATGCCTGAGCGATCGATTGAAATATTTGTCCTGGTTCTCCGAAATGGACGCAAGAAGCATGGGCGTCGCTAGGCCATTTTTAGCGGGGCTATAGCGATTAGCTCCATAAACTGTACACAAATTTGTGATCGCTTAGAGTCAGTCCCCTTTTAAATTTCATATGAAAACGGCGGCAGACTTCATCTCCTCCCTGTCTTTCAGCGCGCTCTTCAATCCGCAGACCGCGGCGGTGCAGCGCGAGTGGACTCAAACAGAAACAGAGGACACAAGGTGTGTGTTTATCGATAGATTGTTATAATATCTGTATCATATCGCCCATTATATTTACTTAAAAATTAATGTCACCATGTTTTGTACACTCCACTTGCGCCTGTGTCTTCTCGTACATAATGTGGTGTAGTCATGAGGTGCTAGTTCAAATTTAAATAATGCTTCTACAAAAAAAGTTTCATCTGCAGATTTGATCTTGTTTAGGGATCTGTGCCTTTGTACATACGGACATCTGACTGCGAAGTAGTGATTGTGTTTCTCAGCAATAGTGTGCACCCTTAATTTACATAGAAAAGAACGTCAGGGGAAAATCTGTTGATGGAAAAATCTCCATACAAGTTCTTTGTGTATTTTTCTTTTTTTTCTGCTTGTTACTTTGCACTTTTTGTTAGAAAATGTTTATTTACTATTTATTCAGGTTTTTTAAGGTATCTTATATTTTGATACTTAATTTCCATGATCTAAATATTCTTAAAAATTAAAAGTTTGTTGTCATTTGGAAGTGTGTAGGCCTTCTTGCATTATTATGCTGTTACATTATGATTATATACTCAGTGTTTTGTATTAAATATTGTTTTGTATTAAATAATGACCCAGATCATGAAATACATTTATTAGCCTTCGAGTAAGGGAAGCACAACTCGGGAAATGAGAGCATCCGAGGAGCATGTGAATGCTATGCATATTTATTTTAAATATTTTTAATGTTCTTTAATGTTATCCATCGTTTTTTTGTGGCTCCTTTTTTAAAAGTATCGGTTAGCACCGGTAACGTTTTAAAAGTATCGATTAGGCACCGGTATCGTAAAAAACCCAATCGATACCCAACCCTAGTTAATAGAACCATTAAGGAAGGAAAATCATTGTATTGGTACTGAATTTAAATCTGGTATCTTTGCATGCAAAAATCCCAAATCCAGATTGGTTGTGCAGAATCTGTAACGGACCAATCAGTGGTGGTGTTTTTTATTTTTATACAGGTTAGTTGTTTAAGCGACATACACCGGTATTGCAGTATTTTAAAAATTCATATCATAACAAAAATAAACACCGGTATCCGGTATGAACCGGTATACCGCCCAGCACTAGTTAGCATGCACTAAAGAGTCTGTGCAAAACTAACACAAACATGTTTAAAAATGATATGCAGCCAAACGACGGAGGTGTAAAAGATTTGCCTGGATTCCGACAGCTAGTTTATGGGTTTGTCCTCTCTTCCACTTGTCTTCCCAACAGGAATTTTATGAACACACAAAGACCCTGTGGCAGGATGAAGGGGTGAGAGCTTGCTTCGAAAGATCCAACGAATATCAACTGATCGACTGCGCACAGTAGTGAGTATTTGGTTTCTTTTAAATGCTGGGTTTGAAGAGCTTTTTATTTGTGTAGAATTATTAGTATTTGAACATAAATGCTTGGGAATATTCTTGGAATTGTTGGTCAGGTTGGTTGCACTCGACTCGCTTGACTTGTTTGTGTGACTTTCGTAGCACGTTGCATGTATCGGACTGATTTATGCATTCAAGAGGGAGGGAAATAGAAATGCGATGAGTGCAGAAGTGACAGAATGTGAAAAAGAGACACTGATGAGTGCTAGACAGATAGGCGCTTTCAGAAGACACAGAGGTATGAATGTTGGGTATACATTGAAAGGTTTCCTGCATTGTGGCGCATATGTGTGTGTGTCCTGTCCTCTCCCACAGCCACTGGTGGTTGTTGTGGATCAGACGCTGGCCTGAGCCGTTTAGACCGGAAGTGGCCCCTCCATCGCTCCCCGCTGCACGCTTATGTAAACGTAGAGCGGTGAAAGAGAGAGCTATTTTTAACTCGCTGGTTCACTCACTTGCAGCAGAAGGAGACGGTTTGAGAGGCAATCCGCAAGTATCGCGAATAATGCATCTCCTCTTTTGAAGGAGAAAAATGAGCTTGAAGTGATAATGGTGGCTACTTGCAACTGTTTGGAGGGCAACTCCCAACCTCCCAGACTGCAAAGAGGGACGGAGGAGAATGACAGTGCTGTTTCGAGCACGCTCGCGCACGTACACGCGTTCAGCAAGAAACCAGCGTCGTCAAGCGCTCGTCCTCTTATGAGCTCATTTTTGTCTGAGCGTTTTCAAGGCTCTTCCTGTCACATGGCCAGGTGTCCATATTGAACGTGTGCATGCGTTCGTGTTTTCATTCACCTCCGTTTCTTTGTATGGTCGAGCCACAGCAGTAACGTGGGCTCAATAACGTTATCATTGAGACAAACACAAGAATGGCTACGCAAAGCGTGAGAAGAATACTGAAGTATCGCAGTTTGATTTTTTCCCTCTCCTGACTAGTTCTTCCTGCATCTGCTAGTAGCGTCACTGGAGTGACAGAAAATGGCTGAGATAGAAAAACAAAACAATGAGAATAGTTTCATTAGGGTTATGCTGTTTTAAGAGGAAGCGTGTGTGTATTACTGAAGCAAGTTAACTATGTTTGTACAAGCTTCCTTTATTTTTGTAAGCTAGAGAATAAGAAACGTTTACTTGGGGTTAAAGTGTTTTCAGGGCAAATGTGCGTAAAAAGCTATTTTCTGTTATGGTGTTCTCATATACTAAAGAAATGTTGTATTTCTCCCTTTTTGCATTTTGTTTGCATAAATTCAATAAGTGTATTTAGAAAAGAAGAAATGTTTCTTTAATGTTTTTTTTTTACATATTTTCTATATTTCCATAAATTATTCAATTATATTTCCATGAAATTGAGAAATGTTCCATTCCTGTCTGTTAACATTTTGTAAATGCAAATCAAGTGTGATTTTTTTAAATTTTATTTTCTTTTTTTAAATTCCTGACAAAGGTCTCATGACCGAAACGTTTGTATTCCTCCTCTTTTGCATTTCATTTGCATAAATTCAGTGTGTTTTTACATGCTTCCTATATTTCCATAAAACAGAGAAATGTTTCTATTTTGTAAATGCAAATCATTTTTTTAAATTCCTGACAAAGGTCTCACGACCGAAATGTTGCCACCTCAGGAAATATTGGATTTCTTGCAGGCTACAGCAGTATGCAGGATTTTTTTTTCTTTTCCATTATTTCCTGTATCCAGCGCACCTGCCTGCAACCATTCAGGTGTGCAAGAGGTGTTTGAATAGAGAAAGCATGTGTTTAATGTGGACAGTAATTTCTTGGAGCTTTCTATATTTTTGTAAACCAGAGGAATGTTCTTGCTTGTTTGCATTTCGTTAGCACCATGAAAGAAGGGTTTAGGTTTTTCAGAAAAAGTCAAAAGAAAAAAATAAACCACAGGGCTTTGTAAATTTGTAAACCAGAGAAGCGTTATTTTGTGGCATTATATCTCAAAAAATCATTAGGGTTATGCTGTCAAAGAAAAATAATTTGTATAAAAAAAAAAAAAATGGAGAATATTTTCTACAAGCTTACCGTGTTTTTATAAATCAGAGAAGTATTGTGTTTCATTTATTTATTTTTTTAAATTTACTTATTCTTTATTTTCAGTTAAATCATTTATAGTTCCAAACATTTTTTTTTTCTTTCAAAACCCTGGGCAAACAGAGTCCTGGGTTATCTTGCTTCACGTTTCACACTGCTTATACTTCACCCAGGGTTAAAAGTTAATACTGGGTATTCATAAGTTGCGTTTCACACTGCACATTCCTAAACCCCAGGTTAAAGTCCTTATTTTCATATTTGCGGTGTCAGTGTCACTGATTGGACGAACGCAGCAGGCAACCCGTTTACATGGCTTTTCTCGCATCAGTTATCCTGTCAGTTAAAAAGTGTTGCCACGTGGGTCCTCCTTGGCAGGTTTCATTGCTAACGCACATTTACTGACAGTGACCGGATACAGTACTTTCAAATGACACAAACAACAGGGCTTGACAGTGCAAGCGTTTTGACTAAAAATAGATGTGCCAAATGTAAAATGTATTTAGGAGCATGAGTGCGAATAAAATTTCTTAAATGGTCCAACAGACATCTTATTTTAAAGGTCCACTGAAGTGCTTTGAAACGCAGCGTTATTCAATGTGTTGACATAATTTCAACTGAAACGGGAAGACAGGGCAGGACATATCAAGCAGCCCTTTTTTAAATAGCCAATAGTGTTTTGTTTATATCACAGCTTGGGCTAGAGCCGTTGACGTAAACGCTTTGAAAGACCACATTACGAAAATCAATGAGATGCTTTTGATGCAGAATCGCAATTACATTGTGGCACCTAACAACAAACAACTAACTGTAAGAATAACAGTCTCCTTCTCACTCCAGTTGACCCTTCCCCCTAAGTTACTGTTGCTACGTCCGACAAGCCATGCCGCTCTCATGCCACACATTCTCACGCAGTGAAAAATACATTGCGGAGCAAAGAGGAAACTGACAACACGACGACAGACAAGACAGAGCAGGTTACTTCTGGTATGAATCAAGTGTCAGCTTTCAAATTTTTTTTTTTTTTAAAGATATTCAAACAATAAATACAGTTTTGTGGCTCATTAATGTGTTGTGACAGATCACTGTAGCGCCTCAGTTCAAGCGGCACGTGAACCGATCGTCTTTTCATATTTACTTAAAGTGCCAAATAAACATGAAAACATCAGAAGGTATTTTATTTCAACCACGGAAAGATGTCAGTACACACAATTTTTCAAGTTTAAGTCCACCGATTCAGCGTTATGATTGGTCAGACTGCCTGTCAATCAAGCTCCCTGTGAAGGGTCACTTCTTATTTTTCCCTCAAATGCTGTACTGTTTACACAACGAGCACTTCCTCTTATTGACATGACATGAGCCACGCTGTTCAATTTCTGATTGGTTGTCTGTTGCTAAGCATCCAGCAGTAACATGCTAACACTACTCCGTTTCACACTGTACAAGATTGGCACCGCAATGCGGGGGTTAACACCACAAAAGACATGTGCGAAAGAAACGTTCTTTTACCCAGGCTTAAAAGTGATGTTTAGAACAAAAATAACCCGGGGTTAAGTGCAGTGTGAAAAACCCTAGGGAGTGCAAAAGATTTACAACTTTCTATAAGATTTCTGTGCCTTTTAAGTAGGGAAAGTATAAATACTGCAATTTAGTAAGAAGCAATAGTTTATGTACAATATTAATCATAATTAAGCAGTTCTCTTTGCTGCAATATTTATTGATACCATCTTCAATCATTTCAATATTTTTACAATAAAGTAGTAGGTTTTGACATGATGAATTTTGGTGATTATATTTTTATTATCCACTTACTATATTGTTAGACGTCAAAGTATCAATACAGTTGCTTTGTGTGGTGTTTAGGAAGGTGCAATATTGTAGGTAATAATAAAGCAATTAGATCCATCCAAAACCTTTTTATACTAATTCTTAATGGGCAACATTTCAAGGCTATAGTTAGTTGATGGGACAGATATATAAAAAGTTAATTATCCATTTGTGTGTGTGTGTGTGTGTAGTGTTTCTATTACTTGCTTTACTTGCATTTCTATTTTTCCGAAACCAAATAAATGTTGCATTCCTTCTTGCATGAGTTTCAGAGGGTAAATTGTTTTAATAATGTTGTCTGTTTCAAAGAAACAAAAATTATTTTCTACAAACGTTTTTTACAAAAAAATGTTTTCTGTGAAGCAGATAAACGTAGCATTCTTGCTTGTCCCGCAGTTCCTAAACATAAGGCCAGCGCATGGAGAGAGAAAATTCCTAAAACATCCGCCATGTTTCTTTCTGAGCGTCTCTCTCTCTCTCTCTCTCTCTCTCTCTCTCTTTTCTTCCCCCATCCCTCTTTTGCGAAACCAGACCTGCTTTTTCTCTCGTTCTCTCTTTTTGCTTTCCCCTCTCTTTTTCTGACTGGCCCTTCTCCACCTTTCCCTCCTCCCTCCAACCCTCTCTCTCTCTCTCTCTCTCTCTCTCTCTCTCTCTCGCTCCACTCCCTCTGTCTTTCTTTTTCTCTTCACTCTTTCTCTTTCTGTCTGTCTCTCCCTCTCTCTGGCCTCGCTCCAGTCACACAAGATTTGGAGCTGATAGTCTATTTATAACGCCTGTGGTTCTGTCGCTATGACAACCGAGCTGGAGGCCAGGGCGCCAGGGAGCTATTTTTGGAGCGCCGCTGTAATGTCAGACACAGCCTTCTCTCTTTTCTTTCTCTTCCACCGCTCCCTCTCTCCCGGTTTCTGCTGCTTCCTTACTTTAGCGTTGCAAACTTACTGAAGTGTGTGTGCATTCGCATCTAAGAGAGGGAAAATGTGGTGGAGGCCATCGATTAATTCACGATTTAACATATTTAAAGTGATAAATATAGCTAGCTTTTTTTGTAAGTTGCATTTCATAAAATGCTGAACTTCAAATCTGACCGATTCTTTGGAATGTCACATTTTCTTTTCTTTTTTTTACGGGCACAACCAATTAAACTACACTTTTTATTTTTATTTTTATTTTACAAGAAACCTTTGTTGTTGAACGCCACTTGATTCTGAAAGGCTTGCCGTTAGATATCCTCTGTACCGTATCGTGCCACGCACACACACGCGGTTCACTCGGAGCCTAAACAGTGTTTGCCGTATTGGCCCCGGAAGCTGCCTAATCCACACCCTTAATACTCTACTGTTAACTAGATGAGCTGTAAAATTAACCAGATTAGTAAGCGATGAGGATATTATCAGCTTTTCCATGCTAATACACCATCGGCACAACAGCTCACTCTTCTTTCTGTGAATTGTTTATTCTCTTTGCATGTTTTTTCTTGGCTTTTCTTGTTTCTATATAAAGAAAAATGTCTTTGTTTTGATTTTTGTTAAAAAAAACTGTTAAATCTATGCTATTATTTTTTTTGTATTTGTATTTGTTTATTTCTACTCTGTTTTAAATGTTCCATGCTGTGGCCTGTTGTGAATGTAAATATTTTTAATTATTAATAATATTATTTAATTGTTCAGTGACAGAAACGTTTTAATGATTTTCTTCTTTGGACAGTCAATTGCGTATTTATAATTTATTTGCTTTTTATATAAAACATACTATAAATACATTTGTTTAAATTGCATTTGTTGACTTGCAAATCACTTCAACCTAATATGTACTTGCTAAAAAGATTAATACATACTTCATAATTAAGTCTAATAATTAAGTGCTAATTATCAGTAAAGCTTTTGTTTGTTTGGAATACTGTTTGCCATCTTTTATCAACTGTAAAAGTTTGTTTGTGCAGGTCGGGATCATTTTTAGCATTGTGACCGCTTAACACAGCAACACACCAAAAATATCATATTTTGGACCTTTCCTCTGGATAAATGACTAGATGGTGCCATCGTCGTCTCCCCCGGAACAGCTGGTTGGCTCAAACTCTTAAACTTCTGTTCGGTCAAGAGCACATTTGAAACTGAAAAGGTGCTGAGGATCAAACAAATATCTCCACAGTCGTAGGCAGTCACTTTTTGTAACTTGGTTTACTTCGTTTTTATAACTTTTTTTTTAAAGAGAGCAACGGAGACAATATGAATTTGTTTTGGCGAGTTTGGAATGTTTAAAAAACTAATTTCTTGATTTTGACAAACAACATCAGTGGATATGTAATTCAGAAACTGCATTTTCAGTGAACTGTTCCTTTTAAGTAAAGAAAGTATAAATACTGCAGTTTAGTAAGAAGCAATATTTTTTGTATTAATTGTAATTAAGCAGTTACATCCAACCATAATTTGCTGCTATATTTAGTAATCTTAATCATTTAAATATTTTTACGATAAAGTAGTAATTGGTTTTGACTTGAGAGATATTTTTGGTGATTCTATTTTTTACTATCCACTTACTATATTGTTAGTAGTCAATAAAGTATGAATACAGCTTTAGTGACACTGCCTCGATTGTGCAAGTGACAATTCCTGTGTCAACTGTGCAGCTCGCTTATAGACAGGCGCGATGTGTGGTGATTCACTCACGCTGTTTGTGAAATTACCTCTCACACAAGGTTTTCAATTTACTTTATAAGTTATTTAATGAAGAAATATGAAGGTGAATACCTCACCTAAAGCATTATAATTATTTCACCCGCGCCGGACAGAGACTAAGACGGTGCCGCTGCATGTCATGCCAAACCTCTCACGGCAGCGTCATCGGCTTGAGATCGTTTTTTTGAGATCGGTCTTTTTAGAGACCGCCGATCAATCATCCCAACGTGATTATCAGCCGATAGTGATCGGTAGCCGATCAATCGGAGCACCCTTAAATACAGTTGCTTTGGGTGGTGTTTAGGAAGGTGCAGTATTGTAGGTAATAATAAAGCAATTAGATCCATCCAAAATCTTTAAGATTTTTATATTGTGCTTTTTATACTAATTCTTAATGGGCAACATTTCAGGGCTATATTTTGTATTGTATTGTATATTTTATATTAAGTTAGTTGATGGGATAGATGATATATAAAAAATTAATTATCCCATTTTTTTTTTTTTATAATGTTTCTGTGCTTTTACTTGCTTTACTTGCATTTTTACTACAGTGATTTGCTTTAAGTGCAAGTGAGCTGCATACTTTTTTTATATAATAAATAAAGGGAGCTGAACAGAAATTCTGTGTGGGCCAAGTCATATGACTCATGTGATACGTTGTGTGTGTGTGGCCAGACCATCCATTTACTGCTTCAAGTGTTTTTACATTTAAAAAATTTTTTTTTTTTATTGAAGTTGCTGCCTAATCATATCCTGCATGCTTAGAACAACTCAAAATAAAATGCATATGCATACGCGCTAATATCCATCTTGTTGTGTTTTTAAGACTTCTGACATCTATCACACATACTTTCAAGTGCATTTTCAAAGTCTGCTACACACTGTTCCAAACTAGAACCTCCGCAACTGTTGGCAGATGTCGACATGCAACTAGAATTTCACGAACTTCCTGCCATGCAGCCGTTTGATTTCTAGAATTCCACTTGAGTTGAGGCTGGATTTGGAATGCAGGCCTAAATATACTCGGTCGCAGCTATAGCTGTCTCTTCTGCTTGGCATTACAACAGTGGAGGCTGTATGCGTTCTCAACTATTGTACCCAGAGGGGCATGAGTTGTATTATGTCTAACCACCGGGCTGGGCTATTGTTGGAATCGTTCTATTAATAGGAAGAAAGGCAATAATTGAGATATGGTGTTAGACAACGGCTGCGGTCACAACACAACTGTGTCTGTGTGAGCCTCCCCCGTCTTTCTGTCTGCATTTTATCCTGTCTGTCTTTCTTTGTTTGCTTCGTTTTATTTCTGTTTATGCCCCCTCTTCCACGTGATGTGCCACACTTTCATTTGTGCGGCCTGCTGGGTGTGTTGCATGCATGCACGCACATACACACACTAGTGCAGTCCGTGCCGCTGTGTGTGGGACCTACAGCCTTGCTGTCAGATTTCAACCCTCTGTGTCACATTCCTGTTGCACTTGGACAGGGGGATGCACATGCGCATCCGGCCTGTGGATTTCTCTCGCTTTCTCTCTTGATTCCCTCATGCTTTGATTTAGGCGTTACTCTTTTGCTGGCATTTGTGAGGAATTTTAATGATTCTAATTATAACACCTTAATGACTCTTTTAGTACTTTTGGAGATTCATTGGTCTTTCTAAATAAACTAGTTCATAAAAGTAATTTGTTCTGAATAACATTTAATTAAACAATATTAATTGTACTCATTTTATATCATATTGTAATGTTAAATATTAATATGTATTTTAGCAGTTTTGTGTGTGTATGTGTTAGCAGTTTTGTGTGTGTATGTGTGTGCGTGTATATATATATATATATATATATATAATTAGATAAAATGATACAATTAATATTGTTAAAATGTTATTCAGAACAAATCATGTTTCTGAACTAGAACTAAAAGACTAATGAATACAATTCATATGTGAAATATATATTTATAACTAAAACTTGAAACTAAATTTAGGGGTAAATGTACCAATTAAGCTCACCAAAATCTACATTGAGACATTTTTAGTGCACAAGATATCGGTTTCAGCACAAGAAGTTATATTAAAATAAAATATTAATCTCTCACACAGAAATATTTCATTTTATTTTAAATGACAAAAGCATTTCAATTAAGATATACATCATTAAATGCAAAAGGTCTGGCTGTGCTTAATGGGTAAATTTTTGTACCCTTTAAGCACACCCCTGTTCCCATTAAGCTCAAATCATGTTTTATTAAAATTCTTGTTCATTTTAAACAACCTTTTTAAAGAATAATTGAAAAATGTTTTATTTGAAGGTATAAAGTCAATCACAAAAAAACAACAACAGAACACTAAAATCAAGCAACGAGGCATTCAATTTGATCAGTTATATATTCATAGTTAAGTGTCATTTAAGTACACTGCAACATCTAGACTAGTCCACATTCAGCTAAGTAACA